>NC_084735.1:1214537-1217037 GCF_033978785.1 Entelurus aequoreus | reverse complement strand
TCCTTCCTCTTCTTTCCTGACAATTTAAATCAATGTTCAAGTACATTTATTTTTTTTATTGTAAAGAATAATAAATACATTTTAATTTAATTCTTCATTTTAGCTTCTGTTTTTTCTTCAAACTTATTATGATTAAAAATCAAAAAAATTATTCTGGCAAATCTAGAAAATCTGTAGAATCAAATTTAAATTTTATTTCAAAGTCTTTTGAATTTATTTTAAAATTTTTGTTCTGGAAAATCTAGAAGAAATAATGATTTGTCTTTGTTAGAAATATAGCTTGGTCCAATTTGTTATATATTTTCGGGCCTCCCTATGTCTAGCATTAAAAGATTACAGTTGGTACAAAATGCGGCTGCAAGGCTTCTGACAAAAACAAGAAAGTTTGATCATATTACGCCTATACTGTATATACCTTTATATACATATATATATATACCTATACTGGCTCACCTGCACTGGCTTCCTGTGCACTTAAGATGCGACTTTAAGGTTTTACTACTTACGTATAAAATATTACACGGTTTAGCTCCAGCCTATCTCGCCGATTGTATTGTACCATATGTCCCGACAAGAAATCTGCTTTCAAAGAACTCCGGCTTATTAGTGATTCCCAGAGCCAAAAAAAAGTCTGCGGGCTATAGAGCGTTTTCTATTGGGGCTCCAATATTATGGAATGCCCTCCCGGTAACAGTTAGAGATGCTACCTCAGTAGAAGCATTTAAGTCCCATCTTAAAACTCATTTGTATAATCTAGCCTTTAAATAGACCCCCCCTTTTTTAGACCAGTTGATCTGCCGTTTCTTTTCTTCTCTCCTCTTCTCCCCTGTCCCTTGCGAGGGGGAGTTGCATAGGTCCGGTGGCCATGGATGAAGTGCTGGCTGTCCAGAGCCGGGACCCCGGGTGGACCACTAGCCTGTGCATCGGTTGGGGACATCTCTGCGCTGCTGACCCGTCTCCGCTCGGGATGGTTTCCTGTTGGCCCCGCTGTGGACTGGACTCCCGCTGATGTGTTGGATCCACTGTGGACTGGACTTTCACAATGTTATGTCAGACCCACTCCACATCCGTTGCTTTCGGTCTCCCCTAGAGGGGGGGGGGGGGGGTTACCCACATATGCGGTCCTCTCCAAGGTTTCTCATAGTCATTCACCGACGTCCCACTGGGGTGAGTTTTTCCTTGCCCGTATGTGGGCTCTGTACCGAGGATGTCGTTGTGACTTGTACAGCCCTTTGAGACACTTGTGATTTAGGGCTATATAAATAAACATTGATTGATTGATTGATTGATATTCTAACAAAGTGCAGATTGGATTTTAACCTATTTAAAACATGTCATCAAAACTCTAAAATTAATCTTAATCAGGAAAAATGACTAATGATGTTCCATAAATTATTTTTTTCAAAAATATTCGAATGAGCTAGTTTTTCTCTTCTTTTTTTCGGTTTAATTTTGAATTTTAAAGAGTCGAAATTGAAGATAAACTATGTTTCAAAATTTAATTGTCATTTTTTGTGTGTTTTCTCCTCTTTTAAACCGTTCAATGAAGTGTAAATATCATTAATTATTAATAATAACATAGAGTTAAAGGTAAATTGAGCAAATTGGCTATTTCTGGCAATTTATTGAAGTGTGTATCAAACTGGTAGCCCTTCGCATTAATCACTACCCAAGAAGTAGCTCTTGCTTTCAAAAAGGTTGCTGACCCCTGCTCTATGCCTTTCTCCTCATTGAGCCAAATTGAATTCTGTCTCTGTTTAATTCCTTGCTTCTTGTCTTGTTTAATAGATGTCATCAGTGTTTGAACCGGACAGCTTGAACTGTATTGACGAATGAGACAACATCTACAGCCTGATCTATTTTTACTGATATATTGATGTACTTGTTGTTTGTGTTACAGATGGAGTGCAGGAAGTTAACAAACATGTTGGCGAGTAGAATTAAGTAGGCTCTGCTTCTTCCTGCACCTCTTCAGACACGTCGTAAATATGTGATGCACCATTTTTGCACTGATATGCTCGTCGATACCAAATCATCGTGAACTTGATGAACGGCAAAGTAAATTTAGAAACACAGAAAAACCCTCGTTTATCGTGAACACGTTTCTGAGAGGTAGACTTTTTTGTAATTATTAATGGAATATTTTCATAGCTTGAGCATAAAAAAGACTTGTTTACAGCCCTGGAGACACGACAATCCGATATTGTCCACATAATGATAGAAAGTAAGAGTTGTTTTTTGTCTCTGCCTTCACTTAAAGCGTGAAGAATGCACTACTGACTAGGGCTGGACGATTATGGCAAAAATAATAATCATGGTTATTGTGTGAATGCTCCAAAGCAGGGGTCAGCAACCTTTTTGAAAGCAAGAGCTACTTCTTGGGTAGTGATTAATGCGAAGGGCTACCACTTTGATACACACTTCAATAAATTGCCAGAAATAGCCAATTTGCTCAATTTACCTTTAACTCTATGTTATTATTAATAATTAATGATATTTA
>NC_084735.1:1114537-1209537 GCF_033978785.1 Entelurus aequoreus | reverse complement strand
TGCCCACTATAACACACGTCCGTTACCAAAATATAATTGTGAAAATGCGTTCAAAATGCTAGCCTGCTTATGTTAGCATGCCTCAAAAACCAAAATATGAAAGAGGGGTTTGGACGATGTACTATGCCAACATGTACACAATAACATGCTTACAGTCAGCATTAGTGAAACGCTAACATATTAGACACGGATGTATGCCTGATAAATTAGCTAAAATATCTAGCGTGCTAAAATGCTAACTGTAACACACGTCCGGTACCAAAATATAATAGTGAAAATGCGTTCAAAATGCTAGCCTGCTAATGTTAGCATGCCTCAAGAACCAAAATATGAAGGAGGGTTTCGGACTATGTACTATGCTAACAGTACTATGCTAACATGCTTACAGTTAGCATTAGTGAAATTCTAACATATATGACACAGGTGTACGCCTGATAAATTAGCTAAAATATCTAGCGTGCTAAAATGCTAACTGTAACACATGTCCTGTACCAAAATATAATACTGAAAATGTGTTCAAAATGCTAGCCTGCTAATGTTAGCATGCCTCAAGAACCAAAATATGAAAGAAGGGGTTAGGATTTTTACCATTTTGAATGGTGAGCGTCATTGTTAAAAAATAAATAAATATATAAATTAGCATGCCAACGGGTATCCTTTGTAAAGTAACAAAATATTTGGTGCTGAAGTGTCTACCTATAAATATAGCAAAAAAAAGCTAGCAAGCTAATATTAGAATGCTAACTCTGGACACCATGTTCTAAACCAGGGGTGTCAAACGTACGGCCCGAGGGCCGACTCAGGCCTGTGAACAGGTTTTATCCGGCCCGAGTTGAGTTGACTAAGTATAAAAATTTGCTAACATTTTGGAATGAAAGAAACTGCTGTTCTAAATGTGTCCACTAGATGTCACAATAGCAACTATTTGTATCTTTGTAGCTGATGCTACATATGCCACCCCGAACGGGACAAGCGGTAGAAAATGGATGGATGGATGTAAAAAAAACATCAAATAAAGCACATGATGTTAGTGCACCAGTCCAGGAAAACGAGCAAACTACATAAATAACATCCTGTCATTTGATTTTGATATTATTATTTTTATCGTGATAGATTGAAATAAATGAAGATAGAATACTATTAACCGCAACATGTAAGTGTAAAAAACCCAACAACATTACCATTTGTACATATTCAGAATGTGCTTCTTCTATTTTTAAACAAAGAAAACAATCTGAAGTTGTCTTTATTTTGAAGTTATCGACTTGGGAGTAGACTTTTGTATGATGAAAGATTTGTGGATGAGGAACGTTAAAGTGAAGGACTAGAGTGCAGTGCAGGACGTATCTTTTTTCGCTCTGAGCGTAACTTAGGTACAAGCTGGCTCATTGGATTCCACACTCTCTCCTTTTTCTATTGTGGATCACAGATTTGTATTGTAAAGCACCTGGGATACTATATCCTCTTGAAAGCACCTGGGATACTATATCCTCTTGAAAGCACCTGGGATACTATATCCTCTTGAAAGCACCTGGGATACTATATCCTCTTGAAAGCACCTGGGATACTATATCCTCTTGAAAGCACATGGGATACTATATCCTCTTGAAAGCACCTGGGATACTATATCCTCTTGAAAGCACCTGGGATACTATATCCTCTTGAAAGCACCTGGGATACTATATCCTCTTGAAAGCACATGGGATACTATATCCTCTTGAAAGCACATGGGATACTATATCCTCTTGAAAGCACCTGGGATACTATATCCTCTTGAAAGCACATGGGATACTATATCCTCTTGAAAGCACCTGGGATACTATATCCTCTTGAAAAGCACCTGGGATACTATATCCTCTTGAAAGCACCTGGGATACTATATCCTCTTGAAAGCACCTGGGATACTATATCCTCTTGAAAGCACCTGGGATACTATATCCTCTTGAAAGCACCTGGGATACTATATCCTCTTGAAAGCACCTGGGATACTATATCCTCTTGAAAGCACCTGGGATACTATATCCTCTTGAAAGCACCTGGGATACTATATCCTCTTGAAAATGACAGTCCACAACGACAAATGGACATTCACAGTGACTTTTATCTCCACGACAATACATCGGTGAAGCACTTTAGCTACGGAGCTAACATGATAGCATCGTGCTTAACTGCAGATAGAAACAAAATAAATAAACCCCTGACTGGAAGGATAGACAGCAGATCAACAATACTATTAAACCATGGACATGTAACTACACAGTTAATACTTTCCAGCCTGGCGAAGGTTAACAATGCTGTTGCTAACGACGCCATTGAAGCTAACTTAGCTACGGGACCTCACAGAGCTATGCTAAAAACATTAGCTATCCACCTACGCCAGCCAGCCCTCATCTGCTCATCAACACCCGTGCTCACCTGCGTTCCAGCGACCGACGGTCTCGCTTTGCCTGACATTTTTAATTGTAAGAGAGACAAAACTCAAATAGAATTTGAAAATCCAAGACAATATTTGAAAGACTTGGTCTTCACTTGTTTGAATAAATTCATTCATTTTTTTACTTTGCTTCTTATAACTTTCAGAAAGACAATTTTAGAGAAAAAATACAACCTTAAAAATGATTTTAGGATTTTTAAACACATATACCTTTTTACCTTTTAAATTCCTTCCTCTTCTTTCCTGACAACTTAAATCAATGTTCAAGTACATTTATTTATTTTATTGTAAAGAATAATAAATACAATTTAATTCTTCATTTTAGCTTCTGTTTTTTCGACGAAGAATATTTGTGAAATATTTCTTCAAACTTATTATGATTAAAATTCCAAAAAATGATGAATCTAGAAAATCTGTAGAATCAAATTTAAATCTTGTTTTAAAGTCTTTTGAATTTCTTTTAAAATTTTTGTTCTGGAAATATAGCTTGGTCCAATTTGTTATATATTCTAACAAAGTGCAGATGGGATTTTAACCTTTTTAAAACATGTCATCAAAATTCTAAAATTAATCTTAATCAGGAAAAATTACTAATGATGTTCCATAAATTATTTTTTTAATTTTTTCAAAAAGATTCAAATTAGCTAGTTTTACTCTTCCTTTTTTCCGTTGAATTTTGAATTTTAAAGAGTCGAAATTGAAGATAAACTAGTTTCAAAATGTAATTGTCATTTTTTTTTGTGTTTTCTCCTCTTTTATCAAAATGTTAGTGGCTAGCTAGTTAAAATGGGATCTTGTGATTTCACAAGACTGTCTTAGAAGTCATCATTTGAAAATGTTCCATTTGAAAAATGTGCACTTAAAGAAAATATAAAAGTGTTGCATATTGATATTTATCTGTTTCTATATATATTTAGTGTGAGAAATCATTAAGATGATCAGTGTTTCCACAAAGATAAATATCATTCATTATTAATAATAACATAGAGTTAAAGGTAAATTGAGCAAATTGGCTATTTCTGGCAATTTATTGAAGTGTGTATCAAACTGGTAGCCCTTCGCATTAATCACTACCCAAGAAGTAGCTCTTGGTGTCAAAAAGGTTGCTGACCCCTGGTGTAACTGATGAGGAGCCAGTCTGTTATTACAAGTGTGGGACTGCTGCCCTCTAGTGGCGATAAGAGGCAACTGCGCTTTGATATGAGCATGCAATGAGAAGAGTGGCAGACCAACTTGTTGACCCCACTGAGGAGGAGACCCTCTTGTTGACCCCACTGAGGAGGAGACCCTCTTGTTGACCCCACTGAGGAGGAGACCAACTTGTTGACCCCACTGAGGAGGAGACCAACTTGTTGACCCCACTGAGGAGGAGACCAACTTGTCTGCAGGCGTGGGAGCTGCACCTGGGAGGAGGAGAGGGAGGCAGATGTGTAATAATGGTGGGAGTCTCTTAATAACACAGCTGCTTTTCAAGGTTAGCGGCCATACCTTCCAATTAGTGGCTCTTACCTGACAACCACTCCGTGACATTTCTATCAGCGCCTGCAAAACGCTGCGGGCTAAAACCATTTGCCGAGGAACACGTGACCCTCCACGAGGGCGATGATACGGGAAGTTAAGAAAAAGTGGCAGAAACTGGCAGCTTACCCGCCAGAATGTTACTGCAAAAATACAAGTGTTACCGTTTTTCTATTTGTTACCGTAATGCACCGGTTTTTAACCTTGATAATAACACTGCCATCCATTTTCTATCAATCAGTCAATGTTCATTTATATAGCCCTAAATCCTGAGTGTCTCAAAGGGCTGCACAAGCCACAACCACATCCACGGTTCAAATCCCACATAAGGGCAAGGAAAAACTCAACCCAGTGGGACGTCGATGTGAATGACTATGAAAAACCTTGGAGAGGACCGCATATGTGGGTGACCCCCCCACCCCCTCTAGGGGAGACCGGATGCAATGGACGTTGAGTGGGTCTGACATAATATTGTGAGAGTCCAGTCCATAGTGGATCTAACATAATAGTGAGAGTCCAGTCCATAGTGGATCTAACATAATAGTGAGAGTCCAGTCCATAGTGGATCTAACATAATAGTGAGAGTCCAGTCCATAGTGGATCTAACATAATAGTGAGAGTCCAGTCCATAGTGGATCTAACATAATAGTGAGAGTCCAGTCCATAGTGGATCTAACATAAAAGTGAGAGTCCAGTCCATAGTGGATCTAACGTAATAGTGTGAGAGTCCAGTCCATAGTGGATCTAACATAATAGTGTGAGAGTCCAGTCCATAGTGGATCTAACATAATAGTGAGAGTCCAGTCCATAGTGGATCTAACATAATAGTGAGAGTCCAGTCCATAGTGGATCTAACATAATAGTGAGAGTCCAGTCCATAGTGGATCTAACATAATAGTGAGAGTCCAGTCCATAGTGGATCTAACATAATAGTGTGAGAGTCCAGTCCATAGTGGATCTAACATAATAGTGTGAGAGTCCAGTCCATAGTGGATCTAACATAATAGTGAGAGTCCAGTCCATAGTGGATCTAACATAATAGTGTGAGAGTCCAGTCCATAGTGGATCTAACATAATAGTGTGAGAGTCCAGTCCATAGTGGATCTAACATAATAGTGTGAGAGTCCAGTCCATAGTGGATCTAACATAATAGTGTGAGAGTCCAGTCCATAGTGGATCTAACATAATAGTGTGAGAGTCCAGTCCATAGTGGATCTAACATAATAGTGTGAGAGTCCAGTCCATAGTGGATCTAACATAATAGTGTGAGAGTCCAGTCCATAGTGGATCTAACATAATAGTGTGAGAGTCCAGTCCATAGTGGATCTAACATAATAGTGTGAGAGTCCAGTCTATAGTGGATCTAACATAATAGTGAGAGTCCAGTCCATGGTGGATCTAACATAATAGTGAGAGTCCAGTCCATAGTGGATCCAACATAATAGTGAGAGTCCGGTCCATAGTGGATCTAACATAATAGTGTGAGAGTCCAGTCCATAGTGGATCTAACATAATAGTGTGAGAGTCCAGTCCATAGTGGATCTAACATAATAGTGAGAGTCCAGTCCATAGTGGATCTAACATAATAGTGAGAGTCCAGTCCATAGTGGATCTAACATAATAGTGAGAGTCCAGTCCATAGTGGATCTAACATAATAGTGTGAGAGTCCAGTCCATAGTGGATCTAACATAATAGTGTGAGAGTCCAGTCTATAGTGGATCTAACATAATAGTGAGAGTCCAGTCCATAGTGGATCTAACATAGAAGTGTGGAAATTGATGTGTAGGATGGGAAGCGACATTGAAGGTGTTGGTTTCTTTGATCTATTGTAATCCACAGGAAGATTTTGTCTCGACCCGAGATCTACAAAGCGGAGAGGAAGCAGGACTTGACCCCCCCTCCAGGCAACCTTTTCTTTGAACTGTTTTGTAACCAAAGACTACAGCTGTTTACGACCCCTCCTTCCTTTAGAAACAGCTGTTGCCATGCAATCAGGGAAAGTCCAAATAAAAGAGGAGGTGTGCAACCTTTTCGTCTGAGCGTGGTGGAAGACTGTCCAAAGAGTACAGCCCAGACGTTTCTCCTCAATGAACTAAATTGAATTCTGTCTCGGTTTAATTCCTTGCTTCTTGTCTTGTTTAATAGATGTCATCAGTGTTTGAACCTGGCAATATGTTACTGCATAGACTAATTAGGAGTTTTTGTTTGTTTACTTACTGATGACATCTATTAACCAGACAAGAAGCAAGGAATCATGCAGAGACAGAGTTCAATTAGCTCATGTTTCGGGCTGTATTCTAGTTACAGATCCAAACTACGTGCTTCCTCTATTTATTTGGAAGGTCCCTGTTCCATCACTGCAGCTGTCGCTGAGGGAAGGGAGTCATCTCCACAACTCCAGTTAGACACAATATATGATTAGAGAATAAATGAAAATGAGTTGACGCTGGTGATATCGCCTTGTCTCTGCTCTGTCTGTGTCACGGCGGTGTTGGGCCTTGGCAGTCAGCAGGCGGAGTCTGGACACAACACTGATAGAGACGGCTGGCAATCTGTTGGATAACAATCTAACTTGAGCACAATAGCTAATAACTATAGCAACGGACTTTAAGCATACTAAAGTTGTGTGATAACTTTACACATCATTATTCTAACACTTACTACTAAAAGACAAGTTGTCTAGTATGTTCACTATTTTATTTAAGGACTAAATTGTTCTTTGATTGCAATAATAAACATATGTTTCATGTACCTTAAGTTTTTTTGGTTAAAATAAGACCAATAAAGTCATTTTTTGTGGTGCCCCTTTTTTAGAAAAATTACCGAAAAGTATCGAAATAAATTTTGGTACCGGTACTACAAACCCCGTTTCCATACGAGTTGGGAAATGGTGTTAGATGTAAATATAAACAGAATACAATGATTTGCAAATCCTTTTCAAGCCATATTCAGTTGAATATGCTACAAAGACAACATATTTCATGTTCAAACTCATAAACAAATAATAATTAACTTAGAATGTCATGGCTGCAACACGTGCCAAAGTAGTTGTGAAAGGGCATGTTCACCACTGTGTTACATGGCCTTTCCTTTGAACAACACTCAGTTTTGGTTTGGGAAGTGAGGAGACACATTTTTGAAGTGGAATTCTTTCCCATTCTTGCTTGATGTACAGCTTAAGTTGTTCAACAGTCTCCCTTCTCACATTGCAGGTGCCACACATTTTCAATGTCTGGACTACAGGCAGGCCAGTCTAGTACCCGCACTCTTTTACTATGAAGCCACGTTGATGTAACACGTGGCTTGGCATTGTCTTGCTGAAATAAGCAGGGGCGTCCATGATAACGTTGCTTGGATGGCAACATATGTTGCTCCAAAAGCTGTATGTACCTTTCAGCATTAAAGGCCTACTGAAAGCCACTACTACCGACCATGCAGTCTGATAGTTTATATATCAATTATGAAATCTTAACATTATAACACATGCCAATACGGCCGGGTTAACTTATAAAGTGACATTTTAAATTTGCCGCTAAACTTCCGGTTCGAAACGCCTCTGAGGATGACGTATGCGCGTGACGTAGCCCGGGGAACACGGGTATGCCTTCCACATTGAATACAATACGAAAAAGCTCTGTTTTCATTTCATAATTCCACAGTATTCTGGACATCTGTGTTCGTGAATCTGTTGCAATCATGTTTTCATTGCATTATGGAGAAGGAAGCTGAGCAAGCAAAGAAGAAAGTTGTCGGTGCGAAATGGACGTATTTTTCGAACGTAGTCAGCAACAACAGTACACAGCCGGCGCTTCTTTGTTTACATTCCCGAAAGATGCAGTCAAGATGGAAGAACTCGGATAACAGAGACTCTAACCAGGAGGACTTTTGACTTGGATACACAGACGCCTGTAGAGAACTGGGACAACACAGACTCTTACCAGGATTACTTTGATTTGGATGACAAAGACGCAGACGTGCTACTGTGAGTATGCAGCTTTGGCTTCTAAACATTTGATGGCTTGACCGTATGTGCGCAGCTTTTTTTTGCGTATGTACGTAACTTTTTTAAAATATATAAGCTTTATGAACCTTGGGTTAGGTGAACGGTCTTTTGGGTTGAGTGATTGTGTGTGTTGATCAGGTGTTTGAATTGTATTGGCGTGTTCTATGAAGCTAGGAGCTAGCAGAGGAGCTAGGAGCTAGCATAACAAACACGCAGGTGTTTTTATGCAGGATTAATTTGTGGCATATTAAATATAAGCCTGGTTGTGTTGTGGCTAATAGAGTATATATATGTCTTGTGTTTATTTACTGTTTTAGTCATTCCCAGCTGAATATCAGGTCACCCCCGCCTCTCACAGCATCTTCCCTATCTGAATAGCTTCAACTCCCCACTAGTCCTTCACTTGCACTTTCCTCATCCACAAATCTTTCATCCTCGCTCAAATGAATGGGGAAATTGTCGCTTTCTCGGTCCAAATCTCTCTCACTTCATGCGGCCATCATTGTAAACAATAGGGAACTTTGCGTATATGTTCAACTGACTAAGTCACGCTACTTCCGGTAGGGGCAAGCCTTTTTTTTATCAGATACCAAAAGTTGCGATCTTTATCGTTGTTGTTCTATACTAAATCCTTTCAGCAAAAATATGGCAATATCGCGAAATGATCAAGTATGACACATAGAATAGATCTGCTATCCCCGTTTAAATGAAAAAAAATAATTTCAGTAGGCCTTTAATGGTGCCTTCACAGATGTGTAAGTTACCCATGTCTTGGCCACTAATACACCCCCATACCATCACACATGCTGCCTTTTACACTTTCACCCTAGAACAATCCGGATGGTTCTTTTCCTCTTTGGTCCGGAGGACACGACGTCCACAGTTTCCAAAGACAATTTGAAATGGGGACTCGTCGGACCACAGAACACTTTTCCACTTTGTATCAGTCCATCTTAGATGAGCTCAGGCCCAGCCAAGCCGTTGGCGTTTCTGGGTGTTGTTGATAAACGGTTTTCGCCTTGCATAGCAGAGTTTTAACTTGCACTTACAGATGTAGCGACCAACTGTAGTTACTGACAGTGGGTTTCTGAAGTGTTCCATGTGGTGATATCCTTTACACACCGACGTGGCTTGTTGATGCAGTACAGCCTGAGGGATGGAAGGTCACGGGCTTAGCTGCTTACGTGCAGTGATTTCTCCACATTCTCTTTGATGATATTACGGAGCGTAGATGGTGAAATCCCTCAATTCTAAGGTTGTTCTTAAACTGTTCAACAATTTGCTCAGGCATTTGTTGACAAAGTGGTGACCCTCGCCCCATCCTTGTTTGTGAATGACTGAGCATTTCATGGAATCTACTTTTATAGCCAATCATGGCACCCACCTGTTCCCAATGAGCCTGCACACCTGTGGGATGTTCCAAATAAGTGTTTGATGAGCATTCCTCAACTTGATCAGTATTTATTGCCACCTTTCACAACTTCTTTGTCACGTGTTGCTGCCATCAAATTATAAACTTAATGATTATTTGCAAAATCATTTTTTTTAATGAGTTTAAACATGAAATATGTTGTCTTTGTAGCATATTCAACTGAATATGGCTTGAAAAGGATTTGCAAATGATTGTATTCCGTTTATATTTACATCTAACACCATTTACCAACTCATATGGAAACGCGGTTTGTAAAATATTGTTATCGGGACAACCCTACAACACAATATTGCAGCCAAGCAAAGTATCTTCCTAATCTGTCATGTTGATACATCTGCAGGTCTTTTTTTTTTTTTAATGAAGTGTTGACTAATCACTGTTGATTTATTGGCTTTATTATGATGCATGGAGATAATTAGCAGGGACTCCATTGCTGTGCAGCTGTATTCATTTACTGCAGCAGGGGGCAGCACAGTGTCATCAACCTGATTCAATCATGTCAACGTGGAAAATGAATAGTCTTTTTGCCATGTGTGTGTGTGTGTGTGTGTGTGTGTGTGTGTGTGTGTGTGTGTGTGTGTGTGCGACGACTTACATATTCCTTGCTTTTTCTCCTGCTTCCTTCCCGGTGGTCACAATGGAGATTTTTTTTTTTTATCTTCTCCGAGGCTGCTGGAGGGTCACCTGATCTCATTTTAGATTAAAGCACCTCCACAGGCCAGAAGTGCCACTGGGGCGCTTTGCTCAAGGGCGCCAGGATGATTTGGAGGCACGAGGTGGCGGCGTGGGGTGTTTACTCAGCGTGACTTTCGGAAAAGAAGCAGAGTTGAGAAGAATGAGGCAGCGTGAAGATTTACACGTTTTGTTGAAAGACGGCTTACACACTTCCTGGAAGGCAAGGGTGATTTAAAAAAAACAAAAAAGCAGAGTATGCACACTTCAACGGGTATACCTCACGAGCTTCTTGCCGGTTGGTGAAAAATGAAACCTGCAACACCTGCTTTGTTTGAGCGTGCATGTTTCTTTATTTCACAGCCCAGCCGAGCGCAACAGGACCAATGAACCATGAAATGAGTTTTTCCTCACTTTGAATATGAAGAAAAAAAAGAAGAGCTGGTTAATAATTTGTGATATCAGCATGTTAAGACATCAGTGAAAGTGAAAGTGAAAGTGTCAGATGATCATTGGATAAGACCCTCTTGGTCACATCACTGTCAAAAGCACCACAAAAAAACACATTTCAATATTAAATGACAGATGTGTTGTTATTTCAAAAGCGGGGACAAGCATGGAGGAAACAAAAAGCTATTCATGTGTATCCTGACAGGGGGCAGCAGAGAGCCACACAATAATGATACAATATTTACAACTCCAGATACACCTAATTATTTTAGATGTAGTTACATATTATTTGATCATGATTACACTTCTTTGATGATTGACAGGGAAACATCACATGTGCAGCTAAAACATCTCTGTAAAATTAAGTAATTTATTTCATTAAAATGTAACAATACTTTGTCATTTAATATAAAATAAACAATACACATAAACATCGTTTTAATTAAATTGTATTACATTCATACATATTTGTGATTATCAAAGGTACATCTCTTAAAAAAACTGTTTTGTATGTGTGTATACTATACATCCACCCTGTACTATAGTTAGATTTGAAAACACAATCTTAAATATTACTATACAATAAAATAAAATAAGTATTTAATTAATATGGATTAAGTAATATTTTAAGTAATGTAAAAACAACAATTAATAAACATAAGTATTGGTTTTAATTAATTTTTTAAGATAGTATTATATTCATAAAAAAATTAAATTTTCAAAATTACTTATCTTAAAAAAAAAGTATTATTTTCATAAATAATTACTTGTTTCTTTAAAATAAATAACTTTTTTTGTATAATGTGTGTATATTATATGTCCTCCTTGTACTGTAGTTTGATTTGAGAGCACATAATCTTAAACATTACTATACAATAAAATAAACATTTAATTACAATTGAATATTTTTAATTTTATATAAAATAATCAAAATACATATTCTCCTTTAATTACATTTTTTAAATATTATATTCATAAAAAGTTTTAATTTTCAAACTTATTTATCTTTTTAAAAAAACAACACTTTTTTGTATTTGTGTATACTATACATCCACCCTGTACTATAGTTTGATAGAGCACATAATCTTAATAATTACTATACAATAAAATAAACATGTCATTAATTACAACTATATAAATATTTTGTAATTTGATACAAAATAAACAAGATACATATTCTCCTTAAATTACATTTTCAAATAGTTTTTATGTTCATAAAAAGTTGTAATTTTCAAACTCGTTATCTAAAAAAAACAACACTTTTTGGTATAATGTGTGTATACTATACGCCTACCCTGTACTGTAGTTTGATATGAAAGCACATAATCTTAAACACAATAAAATACAATTAAAATGCATTTAATTAAAATTACACATTATGTAATTTAGTATAAAATAAAAAAGATACATATTCTCTTTTAATTATATTTTTTAAATATTATATATGGATAATGTGTGTGTACTATACATCCTCCCTGTACTGTAGTTTGATTTAGGAGCACATCATCTCAAACATTACTATACAATGTGTGTACAAAGTGAGTCGTTTTAAAAGTGTTGCGTGCCATGAGTGTTGTTTTTATTGTCATTTACAAAGATTAAAAAACAAAAAGACATATTTGTTACTTCCACTTACAGACTGAAGCATGCAGCGAGCCATGTTAGCGTACGTCTGCGCGCTCACTGTGCACGGCCGAGTACATAAATAGGACGCGGGGCTGAGTCATTGTCTTCTCGCCGCAGACCGGCGGCGTCCGTCTCCTCGTCCTCCCACTCGGTCTCTGGGAATGAGGCGCAGCTCTGAGCCGTGTTTGAGGAACACGTTCCCTGCAACACGAGACAAAACCTCCATGAGTCAGTGTGTTAAAAAAAAAGCCAATTAGCGTAAAACTACATTAGTGGGAAAAGTCTTACTTGTGTTTATTTAAGGCTGTAACATGTTATGTTACAGCCTTATAATGGAATAAATGCATTGTAGTCCTCACAATTCTACAAACAATTCCCCTTAATGACGATGTGAAAAGGTTTATTTTCAATATTTTTGCAAATGTATTTAAAAAAAAGACAAAAATCAGCATGTACAGAGAAATCTTGATGGAAACCAACACTTCCCATCCAACCTGATTAAGCTAAAAAGGTGCTGCAAAGACGAATGGGCGAAAAATATATGAGGTTGTAACTGCTGCCAAAGGTGCATCAACAAAGTATTGAGCAAAGGCTGTGGATACTTATGTACATGTTAGCTTCTTTTTAGTTTGAATACATTTGCAAATTCTACAACAAAAAAAACATTTTCACATTGTCATTATGGGGTGTTGTGTGTAGAATTTTGAGGGAAAACAATTCCATTATGAAGTAAGGCTGTGACATGAGAGAATGTGGAACAAGTGGAGCGTTGACAATTAGGGATGATACTCGAAACCGGTTTTCCCGGTTGTTTGATAAGAAAAGAACCGAGTCCCCGGACTCAAATCCCTTTTTGAGAACCGGTACCCGTTATCGAGACCACTATAGTAAAGGAAAAGAGTTGATTCTTTATTCGAATCCCGTCCCGACCAGAAATGCTCCGTGGGACATCACAAGAAATGACGTCACGTAGCTCAGTCATTAGGCGCAGATAGCGAAAGCAGGAAAACAATGGACGGGAAAAAGCGCTCCAAGGTGTAATAAAGTTCAAAACAAAAGCTATCGTCCATCGAATAACTTTACTGAGAGATTTGAGCAGACTACAAACACATGACCAACACTTTTACCACCAACCGGAAACATAGCAACCAGGCTAGCAACGCACCTCCTTTACGGCAGCTGTCGCAACCTTCTTAAAACAACCGCAGCACATACATATATATACAACACTGCAGCACATACATATATATACAACATATACAACACCGCAGCACATACATATATATACAACACTGCAGCACATACATATATATACAACATATACAACACCGCAGCACATACATATATATACAACACTGCAGCACATACATATATATACAACATATACAACACCGCAGCACATACATATATATACAACACTGCAGCACATACATTTATATACAACATATACAACAGCGCAGCACATACATATATATACACAACACCGCAGCACATACATATATATACAACATATCTCCCTTTTTGAACTTTTGTTTTTCTTTCCTTGTAAACGTTACAAAATCACACTGTAGATGTGTTGTCTGTCTAATTATAAATAATGCAGACGAGGCGTGTTGGCTGAGTTCTTGACGTTTACTTTCACAGCGTGGCAACATGCAACACTTTTCGGGGCTACCGCGCATGCTCGTCACTCCCGTTGCATGCTGGGTAGTGTAGTTGTTGTATTCTCTAGCTCATAACATTTTTCCCCCATAAAGAAATAATGTTAACTCAATAAAGTGTATTTCTTTTTTTAGCTTTAACTTTTCATTTTTTAGCATTGTAACCACATTTGCAAACAACTTTTCTCTTCATAGAATTTTCTTTCAATAAAGAAATAAAGTGCAAAAATGTCAAAGCATCATAACAAACAGTTATGTTCCAATAGCAGCAGAAGTGCACTTTTTGGAGAGCTGTATTATTTTCACTTTTGTGCCCAAGGGACTGATTTTATTTAACACTATATTATTATTTATACACCTATAGTGATCACAGAGACAGCTTGTTTTTGTGTTACTGTATATATTTGTTTCTCTGAAAAATCCCACTTAATATACTTTGGGTAACAACAGTCAATATTTATTTATTTTATTTTATTTTTTTAGGTGGGTAACAGTCAATATTTATTTATTTATTAGATTTTATTTTTTTCTTATATAATAAAAGTGAGCTTTTGTTAAACCAAATATTGTGTGTTTTTTTCCATATACAACAACCTATCTGGACTCCATAAGAGAATCCATAAGGAATCGGTTCGAAAAGAGGATTCGATAATAGGCTCAAACTCGATCATTTCTTATCAAACATCATCCCTATTGAGAATACTGTACGCAGCAGATCTGGAAGGACTGCCGCTGGCCGTGGTGCTGAAGTAGCACTTTCTGCCTTCCAGAACTAAACCACAAGCTGACACCACGTCTTCTGATAGAAACTCTGATCTCGGATAGTCGAAAGCTTTCAGACTTGCTAGAACAAAGTGCGTCATTGAAAAAGTTTTGGACATTTCAAAAGGCGAAGACAAGAGGCCAGGGTTGACTATGGTAACATATTTGCGTGCGTATTGGTCAGACATTGATTATTTATTTCAAGTTTCATTCATTCAGACATTTTTTTTTATACAAATAGTCTGAAATGGAAGAGGCAGAAGCTGAAGTTTATTACACCTATCACAACTACTCATGTCTTCTGCATGCCGTTGTGCATTTTTTTGTAAAGTTTTCCGTACATCACCAAGAAACTCATGAAAAAGCTCCATCATGTTCATTTGACATCCATTGTGAATATATTTTTTTACAATTGATTTCTTCAAAATTATTTTAAATTGAATTAAAGCTCTTATTCCATAAATCAATCCCAACACAATGCTTGTTCTCGCGTATGTCTTTTTTTTAAACATTTCTTTATTTGGGGAATTATAGTCTGTATTTATCTGATATAAGTGCATGACGTCAGCCTCGTAATAAAACAATCAAAAAGGTATACATGCTTTGTTTATTGTCTTACTCAGGCCTAATAATGCAGGGGCCGTACTTATCAAGCTTCTTAGAATGACTCCTAAGACGTCTGCTAAGAGTTGACTTAAGAGTAAATAAATTCTTGGCTGAAAGCTGCACTTAAAAGTTAGTTATCAAGCGTCTTACTCACACTTTCAGCCAAGTGTAGGACTGAATCTTAAGTGTCACACTCAGAGCTGAATTATGACATTACTATGTGCCGTAAACGCAGTTTTAGGTGACGTCATTTCTGTGTCCATAGAAATGACCAATCACGGAAGGGAATCCCTTGTCTAAGAATAAAGAAATATCTTGGAAATATTGAAGTGGACAATGGGAGTGTATATTTTGACAATAAACTACAAAATAATACAAAACAAACTAGTCCCCGCCGGCACTCACGCTACCGCTCCCTCTCTTCTCTCGCCCACACACTCACTGACGTCACTCACCTCACGGCCACACACATACGCTACTGTCATAACATTTTCTTTCCAATTCATTAATTAGGCAACTAATTTGAAAGTGGTGTGGGTGACTCTATATATACTAGCCCACTGCAGACACATGCAGAAATCAACAAGGAATCGAAAAGTATTAAATCTGTGACAAAAATAATACCCGCTCTGTCTAAACCAGGGGTGGGCAATTAATTTTTACCGGGGGCCGCATGAGCAACCCGAGCACTGCTGGAGGGCCACATCGACAATATTTCAATTAAATTTTGCTCAATATTATTTTTGATATATACCGTAAGATAAATAATAATAATAATAATAATAATTAATAATAATAGTAATACTTCAACATAGTGTGTGTAACAGCATTCCATGACTAATATAAATAAATTAACATTAATAATAAATGACAGTAAAATAAGCACACGTATGACTGAGGAGTCATAGTGTAACTTTGTGTGGTGTTTGAGTTGTCCGACTTTTTGTGTGGCCTTAAACGCAGCAGTGGTTTAGTGCTATGCGTGTTGGTGACAGATGACAAGTTGCTTTTGGCCTGGTTTGTACGGCAGAAAATGACTAGTTTTTCGAGATAGAATTGTTTTACTCATATTTTTGGTGTGGTTATGTCCGAATATAAACAGTTTTGCTCAATAAAGTGATCGGTATAATTCCTGTCCTCGAAGCATCTCGATAGACGTTACAATAATTGAACGGTGTTCAATTGAACGGTGTTGACGAACACCGTTAGGGCCGCTTGTTGTCACTGTCACTCAAAGTTGCATTGCAAAATTACATAGAATAAATATGTTTATTTTGTTTAGAATTCAGATGGGATTTGATTTGGTGCGCGGCATATATTTGCTGTGCGCAGCGGACGCCTGAGCAGTGCGCAATTGCGCAGGCGCGCACCTTAGAGGGAACGTTGCATGGCAGTCCATGTCTTGTTGAAAACACGCTATTCTTCATCAACTTTTCTCTTTTTAGCGTCTCGGGTGTAAAGCGTGCATCACTTGTCGCTGCATGTGCACCTTCACTCGCAGGTTACACACGGACACACGCCCATAAATAATACTTTTCAAAATAAAAGCAGCACAGTTGTATTGCGCGCACGACATAGATGTTTTTTCAACTTTATTTTGTAATTAATGATTGCAGCTGTTCACATTCACTCACAATCACGCACACGCATACGTCCACACGGAAGTAATACAAATAACGATTTTCAAAACAAAAGCAGCACCGTTGTATTGCACACTCGACATAGATACTTTTTTAAATGTATTTTGTAATTTATAATTGGCCTCACGCGGGCCGGACAGGGACGCACAAAGGGCCGGATGCGGCCCGTGGGCCGCAGAATGCCCAGGTCTGGTCTAAACGATACCGTTTGATCAGCTGCTCGTCATCAAACAAATCCAGGACATCGTTCCGCTCCCTGAACGTTGGCGCACGTCTCTCTCGCCTCAGTGCCATCCCCCGCTGGCAACTCCTAACCACTTAAGACACCTCTGAAGGTCTCTTAAATATGGTGGAGAGTAGGAGTGATTCTTAGACTTAAGAACGTTGATAAAAAGCTTTTATTCTTAAGTTTGAGAGTAGGACTAAATTTCGCAAATTCTCAGGACTTAAGTGTAAAATGGCACTCTAAGAAGCTTGATAAGTACGGCCCCTGGTCTTTAATAATGATTAGTAAAATAAAGCACAATTCTGAAAAGTATGTGAATCTTGATCTTGTTGGTCAGAACTGAGATTCTCTGGGAGAACATTTGAGCTCATATGTTCAATAAATTATTATAATATTTTTTTTGGAATGTAGTTGGACTCCTCCCGGCCTCGTTGTGCTTGAAAAGGAACGTCCAATGGTCTTTTTCTGTCCTGGAATGACCTTCATTCTTCTAATAATTATGTCTCACAATCAATGTTATGAATTATTGACCTGTTTAAGGCTCCAATATTTCCCTTTTGAATTTTTTAATTTTTTTTGGGGGGTGGGGGTGGCATATCTTTTCTTGACAAAAAGGGTATAAAATAGAGATGTCCGATAATATCAGACTGCCGATATTATCGGCCGATAAATGCTTTAAAATGTAATATCGGAAAGTAAAATGTATGACTTTTTAAAAGGCCGCTGTACGGAGTGTTACACGGACGTAGAGCAGTTGCTCTCCCAGTCATACTTGCCAACCCTCCCGACTTTCCCGGTACACTCCCCAATTTCAGTGCCCCTCCCGAAAATCTCCCGGGGCAACCATTCTCCTGAACTTCTCCCCATTTCCACACAGACAACAATATTGGGGGCGTGCCTTAAAAGCAAATCACATAAAATGGACGGCTTTTCACACACACAAGTGAATGCCATGCATACTTGGTCAACAGCCATACAGGTCACACTGAGAGTGGGCGTATAAACAAGTTTAACACTGTTACAAATATGTGTGAACCCACACCAAACAAGAATGACAAACACATTTCGGGAGAACATCCGCACCGTAACACAACATAAACACAACACAACAAATACCCAGAACCCCTTGCAGCACTAACTCTTCCGGGACGCTACAATATACACCCCCCGCTAGCCCCTACCCCCCCAACCCCGCCCACCTCAACCTCCTCATGCTCTCTCAGGGAGAGCATGTCCCAAATTCCAAGCTGCTGTTTTGAGGCATGTTCAAAACAATAATGCACTTTGTGACTTCAATAATAAATATGGCAGTGCCATGTTGGCATTTTTTTTCCATAACTTGAGTTGATTCATTTTGTAAAACCTTGTTACGTTGTTTAATGCATCCAGCGCGGCATCACAACAAAATGAGGCACAATAATGTGTTCATTCCACCACTATATATATTGGTATCGCTTGATATCGGAATCGGTAATTAAGAGTTGGACAATATGGGAATATCGGCCATCTCTATAAGTCCCCATGTTGCTTGTGTTGTGTTGTGTAGTGCAGGCTGAAAGCAGAACACTCACCTGCAGTTTGTGCGGGGTTGATTCCTATACCGTCTGCAAGGAAAGAACGCCAGTCAAACGTGCGCACAAACGACAAACATCATTGCTATGTAACGAGAAGCAAACATAAAGGAGACATCGGTGACACAACCACACACCTGCCTTGGATTTACCTTGTGGTGCACACTGGCGGGCCACAGCATTAGGCACACCTTTCAGTCCAATGAGATTAGACTTGGACAAACTTTATGGATCCTCAAGGGACATTGTTCCACACAGTAGCTCAGTTACAAATGACGGAAAGGACAATGCAGATATAAAATGAGATGCCGAAGATCACTCATTTATATTGTATTTGTCTTTTGGTCAAAAGGTTACTCTCTAAATTGTTTTTTTTGTGTGATTGATACTGTATTACTGCCTCACCCAATATTTAACACAAAAAAATAGAAAAAAAACAGGCCACTTCTCACCAACCCCTCTACTCTCTTCTTACATTCCCAAGGCGGATACAAAGATCAGGGGCCGTACTTATCAAGCTTCTTAGAATGACTCCTAAGAAGTCTGCTAAGAGTTGACTTAAGAGTAAATAAATTATTGGCTGAAAGCTGCACTTAAAAGTTAGTTATCAAGCGTCTTACTCACACTTTCAGCGAAGTGTAGGACTGAATCTTAAGTGTCACACTCAGAGCTGAATTACGACATTACTATGTGCCGTAAACGCAATTTTAGGTGACGTCATTTCTGTGTCCATAGAAATGACCAATCACGGAAGGGAATCCGTTGTCTAAGAATAAAGAAATATCTTGGAAATATTGAAGTGGACAATGGGAGTGTATATTTTGACAATAAACTACAAAATAATACAAAACAAACTAGTCCCCGCCGGCACTCACGCTACCGCTCCCTCTCTTCTCTCGCCCACACACTCACTGACGTCACTCACCTCACGGCCACACACATACGCTACTGTCATAACATTTTCTTTCCAATTCATTAATTAGGCAACTAATTTGAAACTGGTGTGGGTGGCTCTATATATACTAGCCCACTGCAGACACATGCAGAAATCAACAAGGAATCGAAAAGTATTAAATCTGTGACAAAAATAATACCTGCTCTGTCTAAACGATACCGTTTGATCAGCTGCTCGTCATCAAAAAAAAAAAAACATTGTTCCGTTCCCTGAACATTTGCGCACGTCTCTCTCGCCTCAGTGCCATCCCCTGCTGGCAACTCCTAACCACTTAAGACACCTCTGAAGGTCTCTTAAATATCGTGGAGAGTAGGAGTGATTCTTAGACTTAAGAACGTTGATAAAAAGCTTTTATTCTTAAGTTTGAGAGTAGGACTAAATTTCGCAAATTCTCAGGACTTAAGTGTAAAATGGCACTCTAAGAAGCTTGATAAGTACGGCCCCTGGAAGTTTCTTTGTCTTGCTCTTTTTTCCCCCCCTTCCTCTAAGCAGCGTAGACTTGTTTCTCTGCAAACTGATGTTATTTTAGATTAGGGCTGCAACCAACCCTTATTTTCAAAGTCGATTAGTCAACGACTATCTTAACGATTAGTCTACTAATCAGATAATAAAGTGTACGTGTATTTAATGGCTCAAATTTTTCCATCCACCTTTAAAACCTCTAAAGGCTTAGTGGCCACATCCGTGGACATCACCTTTTAGCTCTTATTTCCAAAATTGTTTACACTACTGAATTGGGGTCTTATGGCCACTTATGTGGACACTTATACTGCCATCTGGTGGTGTCAGAAGAGTATACCATACAATGGAATTTGGGGGGGGAAAAAGTGTAAAAATAAGATTTAGCATGTCATTAAACATGAAGTACACGTTTGTGTACTTATGGACTAAGTACATTATATCAAAAGATGATTCTTAGTTTTTATTTTAATTAGGGTCTAATAAGCCCAAATAGCAAAGATAAATAAAATAAAAAAGCATGTAGACAAACAGCTTGAGCCTTAAGAGGTTAAATGCAGCTGAAGTTATTTTAGACTTGTGCTTACGAACAACAAAGATGACTAATTCATTCAATTCAATTCAAATATTTATTTATACTGCTCATTCAGCTGTTACAATGATTATTAAATTGTTTCCATTAAAAAGAAAGTGAAGGCAAAGTGCTAAAAAATTATTTTTTTTTACCTTGTTTATTAGACTTCGACTTCCTTTTTATTGTCATTCAAATTTGAACTTTGCAGTACAGATAAGAACAACATTTGGTTGCATTAGCTCATGGTAGTGCGGGATAAAAAATCAATAAGGTGCAGATATAAATAAATAGATTACTGTACAGATAAATATATGGCACTTTTGCATATGCATCCACGTTTATGGATGTATGTTATATTGTCTTTATATGCCAGCCAGTTTATACATTTTTGGGGGGAATTGAGGGGATTATTTATGTATTATGTATTAAAAACTGTTAAAATAGCAGCAATGAAAACAAACAACAAAATCTAACTTCCTCTAAAAGAGAAGCATTGTGTGATGTTTCAAAAGCTGCACACTGATATATTGACTATTGATTAACTATTGGCAATTGACGCTGCTTTGAAACGCACTTAAAATTGATGTAGACAAAGTCTAGCTGGCTGATTTAAGCTAAAAAGAGAGTTATTTTTCACACACCGAGGTTGAGAGGCGTCTTCCCTCCAGATGTCCGACATCCTACTTTTGCATTAAATGCTTGTGTAAAACACATGTACTGCCATAAAAAACAAGGTCTGCTTTGCAAAATGAGCAAGAGATTAATGTTTTTAGCATGAATAGGAAGAAATGTTAATGTTATCACTGGGGTGGACCCACCTCTTGCCTGGAAAAACGAGTGACTATTGTCAAATCAAATTGGGCGGCAAATGTTATTGTCGACTAATCGTTGCACCCCAAATACTTAAAAGGCCATAGCTTCCTCTGGACATGTCTTTATTGAATAGGAAACATTCCAAAACACTCACCATTGGTGATGATGGCGCTGGTGGCTGGGGGCACTTTGAACTGCGGGGAAGTCAAGCAGAGAATGAACGCAAAATACGAATATATTTGAAATTGATCTCGAAATGTTAGCGTTCAAAGTATATGACAAAAAATAATAATAATAATTACTTGAAACACTTTTGAGTGGGACCCTTGAGGGTCGAAGGGATGTTATTAACAATGTGGATTGTTAATAAAAATGGACAATGCTAAAAAATGATTAAGAATGAAAATAAATGTTATGAATTATTGACCTTTTTAAAGCTCAAATAACTTCACATCAAATACTTGACTTTTGAATTTTTTGGGAAGGAATATTGCATATTTTTTTGGACAAAAAGGCCAAAATTGGTATACAACATTTAAAAAAAAAATAATAATAATAAAAATAAATAATTAAATTCAACAAATATATTTTAAATTGATCTAGAAATTTTTTACTTCAATGTATATATATATATATATATATATATATATATATATATATATATATATATATATATATATATATATATATATATATATATAATTTATGAATTAAATACTTTTGAGTGGGACCCTTGAGGGTGGAATGGACCTACAATGTGGATTTTTAATAAAAACAGTCAATGCTCAAAAAATAGTTAAGAATTAAAATCAATGTTATGAACTATTGACCTGTTTAAGGTTCAAATAACTTCACATTAAATATTTGACAAATTAATTTTTGGGGGAGGAATATTGCATATTTTTTTGACAAAAAGGACAAAATTGCTATAAAAATACAAATAAAAAAAAAACCTACTTAAAATCAACAAATATATTTAAAATTGATCTAGAAATTTTTGAGTTCAATGCCATCCATCCATCCATTTTCTACCGCTTATTCCCTAAGGGGTCGCGGGGGGCGCTGGAGCCTATCTCAGGTACAATCGGGCGGAAGGCGGGGTACACCCTGGACAAGTCGCCACCTCATCGCAGGGCCAACACAGATAGACAGACAACATTCACACACTAGGGACCATTTAGTGTTGCCAATCAACCTATCCCCAGGTGCATGTCTTTGGAGGTGGGAGGGGCCTATCCCCAGGTGCATGTCTTTGGAGGTGGGAGGGGCCTATCCCCAGGTGCATGTCTTTGAAGGTGGGAGGAAGCCGGAGTAGAACCCACGCAGTCACGGGGAGGACATGTAAACTCCACACAGAAAGATCCCGAGCCGGGATTGAACTCACGACTACTCAGGACCTTCATATTGTGAGGCAGACGCACTAACCCCTCTGTCACCGTGCTGCCCTTCAATGTATATAAAAGAATATATATATATGAATTAAACACTTTTGAGTGGGACCCTTGAGGGTGGAATGGACCTATAATGTGGATTCTTAATAAAAACAGTTAATGCTCAAAAAATAATTAAGAATTAAAATCAATGTTATGAATTATTGACCTGTCTAAGGCTCAAATAACGTCACATTAAATATTTGACAAATTAATTTTTGGGGGAGGAATATTGCATATTTTTTTGACAAAAAGGACAAAATTGCTATACAACATTCAAAAAACAAAACAAAAAAAAACCTACTTAAAATCAACAAATATATTTAAAAATTATCTAGCAATGTTAGAGTTAAATGTATAAATATATATATATGAATTAAATACTTTTGAGTGGGACCCTTGAGGGTGGAATGGACCTGTAATGGGGATTATTTTATTCTTTTTTAAAACAGTCAATGCTCAAAAAATCATAAAGAATTTAAATCAAACGATTAACTATTGACCTGTTTAGGGTTCAAATAACTTCACATCGAATATTTGACTAATTATTTTTTTGGGGAGGAATATTGCATAATGTTTGACAAAATTGGTATACAACATTGAAAAAAAAAAAAAACAACTTAAAATCAACAAATATATTTACAATTCATTTACAAATGTTAAAAAAAATAGTTATATAAAAATAGTCAATGCTCAAAAATAATTAAGAATTAAAATCAATGTTGTTATGAATTATTGACCTGTTTAAGGCTCAGATAACTTCACATCAAATATTGAATAATTTAACTTTTGGGGAGGAATATTGCATATTTTTTGGACAAAAAGGCCAAAGTTGCTGTACAACATTCACTTTTTTTTTTTTAAATTACTTAAAATCAACAAATATATATATATATATATATGTATGTATGTATGTATGTATGTATGTATGTATGTATGTATACTGTGGATAATGCATATGTTTAAGAGCTATTTCTTTATTCATAATCATGTTTGAATCAGCTCATATTTTTTTCCTTAATTTTACTCTGTATACTAGTTTCTCTTTGTCTTCAGATTGCCTGGTTAGACAGGGTCGTAAACCATCAGGAATGTGAACACAACCCCCAAGTCTCTCTTCTTATCAGTGTTGAGGGGGGGGGGGAAATGGGGGCTTTCTTTGTGTGAAAAGAGTTGCTTTTGGCCTGTGGAATGCCAGATCAACTTGGGCTGCGCATTTGTATGTGTTGTTCGAGGCTGGTCTCATTATTGCCAAAGCTTTGACAATAAAATTACAAAATACCTATTCTGTGCTTGGTGGTACGTTTGAGTTCAGTTGATATGTCATTAAGGAACTTGGGACTGACCAGCGTTTTACATCCCACTTGGAGGAACATCTGGTCAAACGCAACAATTTGGGGGCTTCGTCCGAGATGACACGCTGACAATTGGACCTTCTCTTGCAATCTTCTGGACAGACTCACATGGCCAAAACATAATTCAAGGTAAGCAGAACCTTTCTTTTTAGATAAAATCTGCATTAGGAGTCTGCCCAGAAGTCTGTAAGTTAAACACTGCTTTGTACCCCAGACACAGAATGGTGATTTTGATAGATTGATTGCATTTTTGCCGAGCCTGCCATTGCATTAAAATTGTAAATAAGTGGTCAACTCACGTCATTGTGTCTCGATTACCGTGACGGGCAGTTTCATTGACGAGTGAACTAATAGTTGGGTGTGGCTCACCCTGGGTAGTTGGTCGCCGCCTAAAAGAGTAACGGGTTGGATGCCCATCATATGGTACAGTAAATACTCCCCGGTTGTGAGATCCCTGTTGACATTTTTATGTGCACACAAATTAAGGATGGGTCGGAGGCCATTTGTAAAATACAATAAATACTCCCTGGTTGCGAGTTCCCTACGGCATTAACGTGTGCGTTAAAATTAAGAAACGTACGGGAGGAGGCCCTTCTGTACCATATGATAAATTCCACGGCTGGAGGCCATTTGTAATAAATACAATAAAGATTCCCCGGTTGTGAGGTCCCGGCGACACTTTAGTGTGCGCTAAAATTAAGGAAAAATAGACACAATGGCCAAGGAGTGTGACAGAAAAGAATGTGATGACGGCTGGGGAAAATGTGATGAATCATTACTGTTTAATAATCCATTGAATGCACTGTTGTCGACAATGGAATTAGCAGGTAAAGTTTAAAAAGAAAAAAAAAAAAGAAAAAAAAAAAAAGAAAAGAGAACGTTCCTTGAAAGGGTTAAGAGGGAGTTTACAATACTCGAAAAGTTGTGAACTCAAACGTCTGGTAAAATAAAAAATAAAATAAAAAAGTAACTGGAAGTTTTATGGTAAAGTGAAACGCAGAGAGAGTGCTTACGTGTGCGTGGGTGTGTGTGCGTAGGGCTGTAGGCACTTGCTTGTGTGTGCGTGAGTGCTTACACGTGCATGTGTGTGTGTGCGCGCGCTGGTGAAAATGGTCAAGAGAAAAAAAGAGCAGGGTTGGTGCTCGAGAATTTAAGAGTTTAGCGTATGATAAAAGTAAACGGGGATTACGTGGAAAAACGAAATGCAGCAAAAGAACCGATGATTAATGAGACAAATAGGACAGACTAGACTGATTGGTGTTTTGCCTGCCGCGCATGCGCAAGACAATTCAAACGACCCGCCCAGACTCTGACTAGGCCACCGCCCCCTACTCCAGTGAGAAGGAGAGAGAGAGAAAAAGAGAGCAGGTGAAGGAAGATTGAGGGAGAAGAGGATGGTTTGAGAAAATATGGGAAAAGGATGTTTATAACCTTACGTTATGTGAATGGTTTCTAGGAGAACAGAAAATAGAAACATTGTGTGAAGTGTAAGGAAGAGATGGATACAGGATGTTGTTTGTAAAGGAAAACGAAAGTGAAGAAAAGATGAGAAAGTGACAAATGAAGGTATTCGTAAATGGTATGCTGTTGATTGTGGTTAGCTGCAAGTTTGTTTATTTGTTTGTTTGTTTAGTTGTTTGAGTGAAATGGGAAGAAATCAATAGGAGACTTTAGAAGCATTTTGTATCGTTGTGTTTCCACACAAGATGGCAAAAATACAGAACAACAAGTAGGATTAATGGCTGAATCTTCGACCTCACCGATAACACCATACGTTACAAACATAGCTACTGCTATGCGCAGTCTCTTTCCTCAAGATGAGGATGATAAGGCTAATGACAGAGCAGCAAGGAAGCAACTCCTTAATTTACAGATCGCTGAAAATAAAAGGTTAAAAGAACCAAAAGGTCAAAGATCAGCTAGGATATATTCAGCAGTGGGTGACCTTGCTTTTGAGTTCCAACAGGTGGAGGAAAGAATCCTCAACAGACGTGCGACCAGACGGTTGGACTCGGGTGGTGGACAACACGATGCTTCAAAGCCAGTCCGGGGTGGAAACTGTTTCGGCTGTGACCAGCCTGGTCACTGGAGTCGTGAACATTTTCGAACGGGAAAGGTTCCGTAGTGCCAACAAACGAACACAAAAGCGTGGCAAAGGACGCCCACCGCAGGAGCCCCAGCAGGAGATACAGACTGGCCCCCTGCTGGACATGAGTGTCAACGACAATGTTATCAGTTCGTGATTGACACTGGCGCCACCCATTCGATTCTGAATGCAGAGGTACCAAAGAAACTGTGTGCTTCCTCTTTAAAGGTCGAAGGCTTCGCTGGGGTCACAAGGTTACCTGTCACCAAACCACTTCCGGTTCAGATTGCTGGACCTCCTTTACAGACTGTACCCTGACATTCAAATCGCACAGAAGGAACATTCCTGGTGTTACCTGACGGCTCAACCACCAAGCTGCGACACCACTACCAAGGCTCCTACCACAGCCTGAAACAACAGGAATGGCTGACATCCAACTGCTCTAACAGTGAAAACCCTGACTGGCTGAGATGCTTCCGTGTGTTCTGCCACCCGACTCGCCATATGTTATGATCACCAGTTAGACACTCATACCAGGAGACCTTTGACTCCTTTGTATATTTATATATGTTGGAACTCAAGGTGTGGTTACTCATGTTGACCTATCTTTGAAACAACTAGCATGGTATAAGATGGACACAATTGTGTCCCACATTGTTCACTTGCTGTCTGTCTGGCCTACAAAACCAAAGAACTTAGGTGCAATGATAAGACACGGCGTAGCTGCCAAACATTACACCGACACCCAAATACCACATTTTCAATTGTTTAGGTTTAGCACATAGTTGTGTTAAACACATAACTATGGGCTGCACTTTAGACACCTGTAGGCTACGAGGAGCTAGCAGCTACACAACAGCTGAGCTAAAACGACACATTACACATTTAAGCATATCAAATAATTATAGTTGCTCATTACATACACAAAGTTGCCATGGCAGAAGTCTGATAGAAAGTATTCAGTAACAAACGTGTCTGCATCATTCAACTTTCTACAACATGAGCTTGACTTAATGAATTATTGGGGCCACCAGGTGTGGTAAAATTTCAAAATACTATTGATAAAGCATCCGCCATACGGGTAGTATTTTTCTAGTATTTGTGACAATATAAAATATAAGCATATTTAGTGGAGTTTGAGTTATTTGTGATATTGCTAAGGGGTCCCCTACCCTAACAACACCCCCCAGTGGACCACAGAGGCTAAAGAGACTATCATTGACCTCAAACATGACTTGTCCTCCGCTACTTGGCTATTAGTTGACCTTTTTCTTAGATGTTTCTGAAAGTGATAGTATGACTAACACAGTCCTTTTTCAGAAACAGAAGGGGGTGAGTGAGGGTGGATACAGACTCCTTGGAACAAAATCGACAATCATCCGACTCTGACACATTCCATAGTTTTAACGTTTTTACCGTGGGTAAGAAGTTATAACTAATTTTAATTTGAAAATAACGATTTTACACATCGATAGTACTTTAGTAAATCAAATTTAGAATATGGAGGAGGTCAGGGTGAATCATGTATAGTCTTTGATTTCACTGATATGATCAATACGGTACAAGGGAAAAGGTACGTACTGACTTGTGTTGACAATCACAGTGGTTGGCCGGAAGCAACAACAGCCTCAAAAGAGGATGCAACATCAGTAATTAAATGACTTGTGAATGAACTAGTACCCCGACATGGTTTCCCCAAAAAGATTAGGTCAGACAACGGCAACCATTTAAAAAAAACAAAAAAACAACCTCACTTAGCCTTGGTCGAAAAGGCTTTCGGACTAGAACACAGGTTTGGGGTACCATCCTGAGTCCCAAGGTAAGGTTGAAAGGATGGACCAGAACATTAAAAACTAATTGGCTAAAATCTGTGCACAGACCAAATTTAATTGGATTGACATGTTGCAATTAGCGTTAATGATCATTCGAAGGTCCGTGAATAAAACTGTTTTACCGCCCTTTGAGTTTTTTCACCCTATGAGCTGCATACAGGTCAGCCCAGGACCAGCAGCCGCCATGGAAGGAGGACTCAGCGTAAAACCAAAATGGTATTTTACACAAAAAATGCAGAATTTGTGTGCCAGTTCTTCTGTACAGATACGAGGATGACAGCCCGCCACTCCAGATTCCCTTCCGGCCGCTGAGAGGGTCAAGATCAAGGTCATCAAACGCAAGTGGACGGAGCCCAGGTGGTCCCTTCAAGGTCGTGGAACGGACGTCTCACGCCCTTCGACTAGCTGGAAAAGGGGACACCTGGTACCACCTCTCCCTCTACACTCCTGCTGAAGAACCTGACAGATTACCAGCGGATGTTATTGCTGACATAGCCACTACATCTGCCCCACTCGACCCCCAGCAGCGCCTTTTGAGCCTGAGGCAGCTGAAGAAGAACGGGAGCAGAAAACGACTCATTTTTAGTGTCATAGAAGAGCGAGGCTTTAATTACACACACATAATCCTACAGCCCAGAAGACGACGCTGAGAGAGAGATTTTCTACCTATATTACTCTTTTTAACTTCTATATTGTATATCCTTATTTGAGACCAGCCTTTATACTCGAAGTTATCCAATTTCTCTTGCTTGTTTTCAGCATAACTATCTGTGTCGTTATATTAAGTGAAAAGTTTGATGTTTATCCCCGTTTCGTTACCTGAATTACTCTGATTTTGATAGACGAAAAGCAGGATGTCACACCCGGTAGTGTTCCCTGACGGACTGGTGCTTGGGCGTGTTCTACTGTCTTTGTGTCTCAGTTCTTCCTTCCTGACGACAGTGACTGACAAGTGTCTAAGAACAAACAGCGGACTTTAAATAGACTGGGTCAAAGAGGATAGCAAGACTTATTTTTTGACCTATGCAGTGTGATTAATTACGGGGGACACAATAGCTATTACCGTGGTAATAACCTCTATATTTGTGACGACTCAACCCTGAACCATCGGTGTCGGATGCAGACAACATACTATGGTAAGTGGTGCCCATCGTCCCTTTTATGTTGTTTTGGGGGTTGACCTGACTGATACAGACTCTAAAGGAATTATTAAAATTAATGTCCTTGAGAGGGCGTTAACTACCTCTACACCCTCTGTAGCACCTAAAGTACCACCCCACCTTGGTGGTGTTTCAAAGGCTCTCACATCTGTGCGTGCTAATGACATCACCACCGAAGGCCTGGTAACTTTGACCTTAGGAGCGGGTACAGGTAAACCTGTGGCTCAGGTGGATGCCAAAACCTGGGTGACTGTGTTGCTTGTTCCGCTGGACGTCCTTTTCCCCACACTTACCCCGCTCCTTTTAAGTTGACTGACATAAATGGCTCAAACTGTCTTATTTCCTTGTTCTCTGAACCCACGCCACCAGGGTGCGATTTGTTGGCTAGTGTGTACCCTTCTGTTGACAATTCCACCCGACTTCTTCCATTTGTGGCCCAAAAGCTGAATTACACGTGTTTTCAATTCAAAGGACCCTCTTCGTCCCCCAACAAATTGGGTGACATTAACCCTTCCTGGTGCACCACACTGATAGATGGCTCAAGGATAGGCCCTTGGGCACGAGCTGACGTATTCTGGTATTGTGGGGAGCACAAATTGTACATTAGAATCCCAACGCTATCCGTAGGGCTTTGTGCTATGGTTAGACTGGTGACCCCACTCACCCTAGTGGGTACCAAATTAACTCCCCTTGTAACTCCTGTCTCAGCGGCCTCTCTAACTTCTTGCCGACGCCGCCATGTTTTATCTCGGAGGAGTGTAAAGGGCTCCTTTGATCTGATGAGAAACCCTGATGGTGTTTACTTTGATGCAATTGGACAACCAAGAGGGGTCCCCTCACAACACAAATTGTGGTGTGAATCCTGTGCAGGTTTCGAGAACCTTCCTATCATTGGTGCTATTTTCCCTGTGACTGCTACTAAAAATGTAGAACGCATTAACTATGTTTTTTATAATCTGTTGAGACTGACCAACCTGACTCGTGACGCCGTTGAGGGACTTGCTGAACAACTTGCCCCGACCTCCCTCATGGCCATCCAGAACCGCATAGCCCTTGACCGCATCCTAGCCAAGGAAGAAGGTGTGTGTGTGCAATGTTTGGTGACCAATGCTGTACCTTCCTTCCTAACAATGCTGCCCCTGTTGGCTCGGTCCAGAGCGCCTTAGAAGGCCTCAGAGCCTAAGAACTTACTGAAGTTTCCGGTGTCTCTGACCCCTTTAAAGATTGGCTTCATAACACCTTTGGCAGGTGGTCTGACCTAATTAAGTCGGCCCTGGTCTCCATTGGAGTTTTCTTGGCCGTCATAACCTCATGCGGATGCTTTATTGCCCCTTGTGCTAGGTCTCTATGCACCCGCATCATTGTTAGAGCTATCAAAGGTCAACCCCACCCTGGTTCTGGGCTTGCTATGTCACTGAAGGGGGTCAAGCATAGTGGTGACTTTCAGGGACCGTTAGTTTCCTTCCCTGACAATGACGACATTGACGTTGACTCCCTCCTTCTCTCTCCCATGTAACTATGGTTTGATTGTTTATCGATAGCTTGCTCGAAAACCAAAACAGCACCTACTTTAATGTAGGGCGTGCTTTAGAGGTGTTGCTCTCGTAGGAGAGATCTTTTGGATAAGATCTGAAGGGGGATTGTGGATAATGCATATGTTTAAGAGCTATTTCTTTATTCATAATCATGTTTGAATCAGCTCATAATTTTTTTCCTTAATTTTACTCTGTATACTAGTTTCTCTTTGTCTTCAGATTGCCTGGTTAGACAGGGTCGTAAACCATCAGGAATGTGAACACAACCCCCAAGTCTCTCTTCTTATCAGTGTTGAGGGGGGGGGGGAAATGGGGGCTTTCTTTGTGTGAAAAGAGTTGCTTTTGGCCTGTGGAATGCCAGATCAACTTGGGCTGCGCATTTGTATGTGTTGTTCGAGGCTGGTCTCATTATTGCCAAAGCTTTGACAATAAAATTACAAAATACCTATTCTGTGCTTGGTGGTACGTTTGAGTTCAGTTGATATGTCATTAAGGAACTTGGGACTGACCAGCGTTTTACATCCCACTTGGAGGAACATCTGGTCAAACGCAACAATACACACACACACACACACACACACACACACACACACACACACACACACACACACACACACACACACACACACACACACACACATATATATATATATATATATATATATATATATATATATATATATATATATATATATATATATATATATATATACACATTAGGGTAGCAACAACTAATCGATTAAATCGATTAAAATCGATTATTAAAATAGTTGCCGATTAATTTAGTCATCGATTCGTTGGATCTATGCTATGCGCATGCGCAGAGGTTTTGTTTTTTTTAATAAAAAAAAAAATATATATATATATTTTTTTTTTACTAAACCTTTATTTATAAACTGCAACATTTACAAACAGCTGAGAAACAATAATCAAAATAAGTATGGTGCCAGTATGCTGTTTTTTTTTCAATAAAATACTGGATAGGATAGAAATGTAGTTTGTCTCTTTTATCCGATTATTAATCGATTAATCGAAGTAATAATCGACATATTAATCGATTATCAAATTAATCGTTAGTTGCAGCCCTAATATATATATATATATATATATATATATATATATATATATATATATATATATACACATTTTATTTTATTTTTTATGTAACCTTTCTCTGATTATATGCCCTCAGCTATCAAGGCAGAAAGGAAATGTCAACACAAGCATGGAAAACAAACAATGTAAACAACATTGAAGACTTAACAATACGATCTTAAAATAGGGAATGTGTAAGAAATGCTTCATAAAGTATAAGAAAATAGTGCAAAGTGTCAAAATGTAAACAGAGAAACCTGAGAAGAACTATTTTCTGCTGATTTAGTGGCAGGAAATAACGTCTGTGTAACATGATTTTGCCGTTATTCTTATTTAACTATGAAAAGGAATTTTTGTTATGCAGTAATTATTTAAATTGTATTGTTATTATATCGGTCAATATCAATTATTATTGATATTTCTTATGACCTATGGAAAATAAGAAGGAGGATAAAATATTTTTATTTGAAATGTAACTTGCTCTGATTATAATGCCCTCAGCTATCAAGGCAGAAAGGAAACACAAACATGGAAAACACTCAATGTCAACAAAATAGTAAAATCCCATTGAAGACTTAACAATAAGCTCTTAAAATAAGGAATATGTAAGAAATGCTTCATAAAGTGTAAGAAAATAGTGCAAAGTGTGAACATGTAAAAATAGAGAAACCTGAGAAGAACTATTTTCTGCTGGTTTAGTGGCAGGAAATAACGACTGTGTAACATGATTTTGCCCTGTTATTTTTATTTAACTATTAAAATTATTTTTTGTTATGCAGTAATTATTTAAATTGTATTATTATATCGGTCAATATCAATAATTATTGATATTTTTTATGACCTATGGAAAATAAGAAGAAGGAGAATAAAATATTCTAGATTTGTATTTAAAATGTAACTTTCCTCTGATTGTAATGCCCTCAGCTATCAAGGCAGAAAGGAAACAAACAATGTCAACAAAATAGTAAAATCACATTGAAGACTTAGCAATAAGATCTTAAAATAAGGAATATGTAAGAAAATATTTATAAAGTGTAAGAAAATAGTGCAAAGTGTGAAAATGTAAGCATAGAGACACCTGAGAAGAACTATTTTCTGCAGGTTTAGTGGCAGGAAGCTACAGTTGTGCTCTAAAGCAGTGGTCCCCAACCACCGGCCCGGGGACCGGTACCGGTCCGTGACGCATTTGCTACCGGGCCGCACAGAAACATTATTATTTTAGAAACTACCGCATTTTCTCCGACTTAAATTTCGCCTGTCCCACTAAACACACCAATAAGTTTGTTAATAGATATATATTACAACTCCTTTGTTATAGTACATTGGACAACGCACATTATTTGACATATAAGATGTTAATGTGCCAGATTGTAACCAAAGGCTCATTTTTTTTGCTGTTTTTATCTGCCACACGTAGAAAGCTGGTCCGTGAAAATAATGCATACATTAAACCGCTCCCTGGTGGAAAAAAGGTTGGGGAACCCTGCTCTACAGGGTGAGCGCGGCTAAGGTAGTGTGGTATCAGCAGGTCTTGCCTTGCATCACGTACAGACCACATTGGTCTGACTACGGTCCCTTTAAAAACTATCCAAAAACCTGTCCGGGTGACTTTTCCTCTTTTATCTACATTTTTTTCATTGTGACTTTCTCTTTTCACTCCATGCAAAGAATCAACCAAACAAACGTGATAGTCGATACTGTCACCTGATTGGCTGTCAGCGTGTCACACTTCACTTCCTGAGAGCCTTTTGTTCATGCAACCAACCTTGCTACCGTCAGACGGAAAATAAAACATGTTTTATTGGTATCGAGCACGTGTCCATCAGGATATATTTTGATATTGTTTTATCGCCCAGCCCTATGTTACATTGCTACACAAGTGCAGTGGGGATGAGATCCAGATGAGCAGTTTGTCATCATCAGTGCATTCAGCCACAATGTATTGTAAGAACCAAGGAATAGACACACACTATATTATCTCACAGTATTATTCATTCATAATTCTTATTATTCTTACCTCCTCAGCAGCAAACTTTAGAACTGCTGTGAATGGTGTGCTGTCAGGGACACTCAGTCTGCAACAAAACAACATTTAAAACATAAATACTCCATCTTTGATGCCATGATGTCCATTAATTGCAACTCTATGGCGTTTACTAGTGTTTTCAAAGTGACATTTCATCTGTCTTTTATTTCATTTACACTCCTGGATAGACACATCAAATCAAAACATGCAGGGGCCATTTTGATATTTTTCATTTTCACAACTAATACAATATATAGATTTTTTTTTTAACCTTTCGGGCTCTCCTCAAGTTCGGTCCCAAGGACCTGGAAGGGTCAAAATCAAGGCCCGGGGGCCAGATGCGGCCACTTCATTTTATTTGGCCTTCAAAACCCTGGAAATAACATGCATCAATAAAGTACTGTAACTTTTCTCACTAAATGTATTCTTGCTTTCTATTTTGGGAGGGGAAAAACAATACATGTACTCCATGTAACCGCAAATGATGTTAACTTAAATATTGTCTAATTATGCAAAAATATATTATCAAACCTTCAAACCATTTTTTTTAAAACGGAAATAAATACTAATAATAATGATTTCAAAGCAAGCTATCCATCTAATTGTGCAATGTAAAAGTAGCAATAGATTTCATGGTAAAATTGTGAAATTTACTTTGGTTTTTACTAAGGCTGCAGCTAACGATTATTTTTCTATCGATTAATCTATAGATTATTTTTTCGATTAATCGGTTAATCTATAGATTATTTTTTCGATTCATCTATAGATTATTTTTCCTTTTACCGATTTTTTTTTTTTTTATTATTTAAAATGAAGATGAAAAAATAAAAGTAGGCCAGTTTTTTCAAAAGGCATGGTTTTTATTTACAAAAAAAAAGTATGGCCACTCAGTCAACATTGACAACAACATGACAAAATATTCTGTAACAATGTAAACATTTAAAACTTTTAACATTTAACAAAATTAAAAGTAGCTTATTTGCTTTTTAATGTGCAAATATAAAAGTAAACATCCAGTGCAAATCTTAATATTCTGCAATAGTATAAGCATTTCAAAAGTAAAAGTATTGCTTATTTTGCTTTAAAATGTGCAAAAATAAAGATAAACATCCAATACAAAAAAGTGCAAAACGAAATATTCTGTAACAACAGTGTAAACATTTCAACAAAAGTGAAAGTATTGCTTATTTGCTAAAATGTGGAAAAATAAAGATAAACATCCAATACAAAAAAGTGCCAATCTAAATATTCTGGAGCACTGTAAACATTAAGTATTGATTTTAAAATGTGCAAAATAAACATCCAGTCCAACACAGTACACAATAACCAATTCTACTCATTCCAGTGAGTGACTAACAGTTGTAATGAAGAAAGGTTAGCATGTCTACTTGCTTTGCTTCTTTTCTTGTTTACAATATTCCCAGCAGCTGAAAATAGGCGCTCAGAAGGGGTCGATGTGGCTGGAACTGAGAGGTAATTAGCCTTCACCTAAACCCAGGACTGCGAGCGAGCTGAGCTGCAGTTTAAGTTTCTAGTAGGTCAACGGGCTCATAGTGATGTTACTAGTAGTTGACTGGGAGGTGTTTATTATCATTTGGGGAGAGTCCGCTGCCTGATGCTCACCTGCTAAACACCTATCTGCTCGACGCTGAAGCGCTGACTACATGCGCTATGAATACGCACTGCTGATTGGCTGATAATGCTTCGTGTGTACCAATCAGATGGTTGTGTGGGTGGGACAATGCTTCGTGTGTACCAATCAGATGGTTGTGTGGGTGGGACAATGCTGCGTGTGTACCAATCAGATGGTTGTATGGGTGGGACAATGCTGCGTGCTGAGACAGAGGCAGACAAGCAAAGCAACTTGTTAAGACTTTAGCAGCTAAAGTTAGCTTTAGCTTAGAAACTCGTTCGGTACACCCCCGTACCGAACCGAAAGCCCTGTACCGAAACGGTTCAATACAAAACACATACCGTTACACCCCTAGCAGATACAAATGACACATTCATGTATTTGTGTAATGATGACAACGTATGCTAACGCGGACGATTGACTAGTTGATGGTTGATGGTTTTCTTTTCAAATGTTCGTTCATAGCCGTTGTGCTGCTATGATATGCCATTTCCGCTCGACACAGTGTGCATACAACAACATTATTAGGCTGTGTATTGAAATACTCCCACACTTTTGACGACTTTTGGCGTGCGTTTTTCCCCTCGCTCGCACAGTCTGCTTTGCGCTCCGCCATGACGGTAGTGTGACGTAATTATGCGACGCGTCGACGCACAAAAACGGCGTCGACGTATTTACGTAACCGATGACGTCGACTACGTCGACGCGTCGTTTCAGCCTTAGTTTTTACAGCATTTTTCTAGCAATGAAAAAAAACTGTACTTTTTTTACTGCAATAAACTGTGGTGCCGTTTTGGCATTTACAGTAATACACCCAAAAAGCTACAGTTATTGATTTGCGGTAAAACAAAAAACAACAACTGGCAGCTCAGGTGCCAAAATATTACTTTAAAATTGCATTTTTTTTAATTTACAGTAAAAAAAAACTCATGTACATTTTTCTGGCAACATAGCTGCCTTTTCTTTATTTATCATAAAACGATAGTACTGTTTTTCCATTTACAGTAATACACTAAATTTTGAGGTGAAACTATTGCAACTTACCCTATTTTTTTTTTTACATATTTACTTTTTTTTTTTAAAACTACTAATAAAATGAATAAAAAATTGGTGTAATAATACTACTCACTGTTAGAAGCGGGCCTCTGGGGCCAAACATAACTGCAATGTGGCCCTCAGTGAAAACATCTTTGACACCTCTGGTCTAAGTCATGGTTTTTTTTCTAAATAAGTCATATATTTTTATTCAAAAAAATATAACTTCAGGTCTATCTGTCTATATAAAGTTGTTTTATTCTTATGTTGTATCCCCTTTTTGTCAAAACCCTATTTTTGTGGTAAAAAAACACAAAATATGCAATATTTCCCACGTATGATACAGTAGGTAAGGTTGTGTTTTTGCCTCATCCTGGTGAGAATCCTGCGTGTGCCTAAAGCATTAAGGAGGGGGACTATATATGCATTCTTTACGCTTTCTTCACTCACGCTTTAAGTGAGAGCTGAGGCTTAAGTGCAACCTTACTTACTTATTTGAAGTAATTGGAGCCTTAAATAGGTCAATAATTCATAACATTGGTTTGAATTAATTATTCTTTTTTGAGCAATGAGTTTTTATGAATAAATCCCACTAATATTATTGGGGATCCTAAAGGGTCCAAGTAATAAAAGTGTTAAAAATAAGGCACACATTTTTTAATTATTTTTACTTTCAACACTTAAATCTCTAGATCACCTTCAGGTCTAAGTTTTTATTATTATTTTTTTAATCTTTTTGTTGTATGCCCTAAATTTGTAAAAAAAATAAATAAATAATAACACACAAATTACGCAATATTTTCACCAAAAAATATTTAAAAGTGGAATATTTGATGTGAAGTAAACAGCATTGAATAGGTCAATATTTCCAAACAATATTGACTTTAAAAAACAAAAACCGCCTGCATAGCAGCTTTGTTATTAGGGTCAACATTGCAACTTTTTCTCGTTATACCTTTTTGCTCTTTTATTCCACTTTTTTATGTTTTGTTTTTTAATAGTATGTGTAGAATGTTAATTAAAAAAAACACTTAAATCTCTAGTTAACTTTCAGGTCTAAGTTTTTGTTAATTGTTCATGTTTTTGCTGTATGCTCTTTTTTGTCAAAGAAAACAAACACACATAATACGCAATATTTTCACCAACAAATATTGCAAAAAAGTGGAATATCTGATGTGAAGTAAACAGCATTGAATAGGTCAATATTTCAAAACAATATTGACTTACATTTTTTTTTTTTAAATTTAAACTGCCTGCATGGCAGCTTTGTTATTTGGGTCAACATTGCAACTTTTTCTCGTTACATTTTACCTTTTTGTTCATTTATTCCACTTTTTTTATGTTTTAAAAAAAATATATATATTTTAATAGTATTTGTAGACTGTGCCGCAAATGGCCCCCGGGCCACGCGTTTGACACACTGATTGAAAGTATCGCGAGAGTTCGCATATGCTAGCACAAAATAATACAAATGTATGGACGAGTTGTTTACATCTAAAACCAGGACGTAAAACAACCTTTTCAGCGTATAATAAAGATGCCAGGAGATTATTAATAAAATAAACATATGTTGCTGGGCTGTCAGTGTAATACTCACACTTTGAACGGGAGCCGGGGGTCCGACGTCAGTGTGATTTTAAACGTAACTTTGGACCTGGACAAGCCGACACAAAGAGCAGGTTTCATTGCGTCTGTTTTAACAACACAATTCTCACATTTCAGAGGAAAAAGTGAACGATTAGAGAGAAGAAACTTACATATTTCAGGCGAGGCGACGCTGGTTTGTGAGCTGTTTACACACACCCGGAAGTCCGAAGGACCCCTTCATACACGTCATCAATTTATTTGTGTTTTTTTATTAATTTTTTTTACACATAATTACACTCATTTGATGTTTTATAAAAACACGAATTTTTGGTGTGATTAAATATATATTCTTTTACAGGAGAAAACACTGAAAGTGCGGTAACGTTTTAAAACAGGCAGTCTTGCCGGTCTACTAACATTACCGTAAATGACAACAGTGAGGCGCACTGACATAATGACGGTGGAAAGTGTTGGACTGGCCTCACATTTGTTTTTATTTTTTCCTTTTTTTTAAAAAAATATTAATGCATTCTGACAGTGAATGTTGAACAATTGTAAACCTAAACACATACATAATTATAACTTTATGAACAGATGTGGCATTACTCTTTTCGAAAAACAGCGCAGATGCAAAATTGCAATAGAAAAATGGGAGCATTAACAAAAAAATTAAAATAAATAAAAATAACAAATAAATTAGATTATATCTAAATAACCAAGAGACAAGAGGAGAACATACTAGAATATAGGTGTATTGCTAAGTACAGGACTGTACAGGTACATTGGAATTTGTGTGAGTTTCTAGCTGAGTCAGCTTCTACCAAAAAACAAAAAAATTAAAAAAAAAATATTAATAAAAAAAAAAGAGATGAATGGCATTGTAAGAGAAAGGGAAATAAAAAGGGGTACAAAAAGTTTAAAGTAAAAAATATAAGTTGCATTAACAACTAAGCAAATAAACTGTAAATGTTTTTATCAATCAATCAATCAATGTTTATTTATATAGCCCTAAATCACAAGTGTCTCAAAGGGCTGTACAAGCCACAACGACATCCTCGGTACAGAGCCCACATACGGGCAAGGAAAAACTCACCCCAGTGGGACGTCGGTGAATGACTATGAGAAACCTTGGAGAGGACCGCATATGTGGGTAACCCCCCCCCCCCCTCTAGGGGGGGGGGGTTTACTGTAATAAACTGTGGTGCCGTTTTTGGCATTTACAGTAATACACCGAAAAATCTACAGTTGTTGATTTGCGGTAAAAAACAAACAAACTGGCAGCTCAGGTGCCAAAATGTTACTGTAAAATTGCAAAAAATTTTATTTACAGTAAAAAAACTAATGAAAATTTTCTGGCAACATAGCTGCCTTTTTTAAATTTATCATAAAAACGATTGTACTATCTTTCCATTTACAGTAATGCAGTACATTTTGAGGTGAAATTATTGCAACTTACCCTATTTTTTATTTTATTTTATTTAAAAAAAAATCGACTATAAAATGCATTAAAAAATGGTGTAATATTAGTATTCACTGTTAGAAGCGGCCCTCTGGGGCCAAACATAACTGCGATGTGGCCCTCAGTGAAAACCTCTTTGACACCTCTGGTCTAAGTTATGTAGAAGTCATATATTTTTATTCCAAAAATCTGTCTATATAAAGTTGTTTTATTCTTATGTTGTATCCCCTTTTTGTCAAAACCCTATTTTGGTGGTAAAAAAAACACAAAATATGCAATATTTCCCACGTATGATACAGTAGGTAAGTTTGTGTTTTTTTTAAATAACCAAGAGACAAGAAGAGAACATACTAGAATATAGATGTATTGCTAAGTACAGGACTGTACAGGTACAATGGAATTTGTGTGCGTTTCTACCTGAGTCAGCTTCTACAAAAACAAAAAAAAAAAAAAAAAAATAGAAGGCATTGTAAGAGAGAGGGGAAAAAAAGGGGTACAAAAAGTTTAAAGTAAAAAAATATAAGTTGCATTAACAACTAAGCAAATAAACTGTACTTTTTTTACTGTAATAAACTGTGGTGCCGTTTTGGCATTTACAGTAATACACCGAAAAATATACAGTTGTTGATTTGCGGTAAAAAGCAAACTGCAACATAGGTGCCAAAATGTTACTATAAAATTGCAATTTTTTTTTGTTTACAGTAAAAAAACTAATGTAAATTTTCTGGCAACATAGCTGCCTTTTTTAATTGATCATAAAAACGATAGTACTATTTTTCCATTTACAATAATGCACTAAATTTTGAGGTGAAATTATTGCAACTTACCCTATTTTTTTTTTTTTTACATTTTAATTTAAAAAAAATCTACTAATAAAATGCATTAAAAAATGGTGTAATAATAGTATTCACTGTTAGAAGTGGCCCTCTGGGCCCAAACATAACTGCGATGTGGCCCTCAGTGAAAACCTCTTTAACACCTCTGGTCTAAGTTATGTAGAAGTCATATATTTTTATTCCAAAAAATATAACTTCATGTCTATCTGTCTATATAAAGTTGTTTTATTCTTATGTTGTATCCCCTTTTTGTCAAAACCCTATTTTGGTGGTAAAAAAAACACAAAATATGCAATATTTCCCACGTATGATACAATAGGTAAGTTTGTGTTTTTTTTAAATAACCAAGAGACAAGAAGAGAACATACTAGAATATAGGTGTATTGCTAAGTACAGAACTGTACAGGTACATTGGAATTTGTGTGAGTTTCTACCTGAGTCCGCTTCTACAAAAACAAATAAAAAATAAAAATAGAATGCATTGTAAGAGAGAGGGGAAAAAAAGGGGTACAAAAAGTTTAAAGTAAAAAATATAAGTTGCATTAAGAACTAAGCAAATAAACTGTACTTTTTTTACTGTAATAAACTGTGGTGCCGTTTTGGCATTTACAGTAATACACCGAAAAATATACAGTTGTTGATTTGCGGTAAAAAAACAAACTGCAACATAGGTGCCAAAATGTTACTGTAAAATTGCCATTTTTTTTAAATTTACAGTAAAAAAAAACTAATGTAAATTTTCTGGCAACATTGCTACCTTTTTTAATTTATCATAAAAACGATAGTAATATTTTTCCATTTACAGTAATACACTAAATTTTGAGGTGAAATTATTACAACTTACCCATGTTTTGTTTTTTTGTCTAAATAAGTCATATATTTTTATTCCAAAAAATATAACTTCATGTCTATCTGTCTATATAAAGTTGTTTTATTCTTATGTTGTATCCCCTTTTTGTCAAAACCCCATTTTGGTGGTAAAAAAACACAAACTATGCAATATTTCCCACGTATGATACAGTAGGTAAGTTTGTGTTTTTTTTAAATAACCAAGAGACAAGAGGAGAACATACTAGAATATAGGTGTATTGCTAAGTACAGGACTGTACAGGTACATTGGAATTTGTGTGAGTTTCTACCTGAGTCAGCTTCTACCAAAAAAAAAAATAAAAATAAAAATAATAATAATAATAAAAAAAAAAATAGAATGGCATTGTAAGAGAAAGGGAAATAAAAAGCGATACAAAAAGTTTAAAGTAAAAAATATAAGTTGCATTAAGAACTAAGCAAATAAACTGTACTTTTTTTACAGTAATAAACTGTGGTGCCGTTTTGGCATTTACAGTAATACACCGAAAAATCTACAGTTGTTGATTTGCGGTAAAAAACAAACTGCAACATAGGTGGCAAAATGTTACTATAAAATTGCAAAATTTTTTTGTTTACAGTAAAAAAACTAATGTAAATTTTCTGGCAACATAGCTACCTTTTTAAATTTATCATAAAAACGATAGTACTATTTTTCCATTTACAATAATGCACTAAATTTTGAGGTGAAATTATTACAACTTACCCATGTTTTGTTTTTTTCTCTAAATAAGTCATATATTTTTATTCCAAAAAATATAACTTAAAGCCTATCTGTCTATATAAAGTTGTTTTATTCTTATGTTGTATCCCCTTTTTGTCAAAACCCTATTTTGGTGGTAAAAAAACTCAAAATATGCAATATTTCCCACGTATGATACAGTAGGTAAGTTTGTGGGTTTTTTTAAATAACCAAGAGACAAGAAGAGAACATACTAGAATATAGATGTATTGCTAAGTACAGGACTGTACAGGTACATTGGAATTTGTGTGAGTTTCTACCTGAGTCAGCTTCTACCAAAAATAAAATAAAATAAAAATAGAATGGCATTGTAAGAGAGAGGGGGAAAAAAAGGTACAAAAAGTTTAAAGTCAAAAATATAAGTTGCATTAACAACTAAGCAAATAAACTGTAATTGTTTTTACTGTAATAAACTGTGGTGCCGTTTTGGCATTTACAGTAATACACCGAAAAATCTACAGTTGTTGATTTGCGGTAAAAAAACAAACTGCAACATAGGTGCCAAAATGTTACTATAAAATTGCAATTTTTTTTTGTTTACAGTAAAAAAACTAATGTAAATTTACTGGCAACATAGCTACCTTTTTAAATTTATCATAAAAACGATAGTACTATTTTTCCACTTACAGCAGGGGTGTCAAACGTACGGCCCGAGGGCCGGATCAGGCCCGCGAACAGGATTTATCCGGCCCGCGGGATGAGTTTGCAAAGTATAAAAATGTACCTGAAATGTTTGAATGAAAGAAACTGCTGTTCTAAATGTGTCCACTAGATGTCACAATAGCAATTATTTGTATCTTTGTAGATGATGCTACATATGTACAAAATAAACCACATTAGTACATCAGTCGAGGAAAGTGATCAAACTACATAAATAACATCCTGTAATTTGGCTTATTAGTGATTCCCAGAGCCAAAAAAAAGTCTGCGGGCTATAGAGCGTTTTCTATTGGGGCTCCAGTACTCTGGAATGCCCTCCCGGTAACAGTTAGAGATGCTACCTCAGTAGAAGCATTTAAGTCCCATCTTAAAACTCGTTTGTATAATCTAGCCTTTAAATAGACCCCCCCTTTTTTAGACCAGTTGATCTGCCGTTTCTTTTCTTCTCTCCTCTTCTCCCCTGTCCCTTGCGAGGGGGAGTTGCATAGGTCCGGTGGCCATGGATGAAGTGCTGGCTGTCCAGAGCCGGGACCCCGGGTGGACCACTAGCCTGTGCATCGGTTGGGGACATCTCTGCGCTGCTGACCCGTCTCCGCTCGGGATGGTTTCCTGTTGGCCCCGCTGTGGACTGGACTCCCGCTGATGTGTTGGATCCACTGTGGACTGGACTTTCACAATGTTATGTCAGACCCACTCGACATCCGTTGCTTTCGGTCTCCCCTAGAGGGGGGGGGGTTACCCACATATGCGGTCCTCTCCAAGGTTTCTCATAGTCATTCACCGACGTCCCACTGGGGTGAGTTTTTCCTTGCCCGTATGTGGGCTCTGTACCGAGGATGTCGTTGTGGCTTGTACAGCCCTTTGAGACACTTGTGATTTAGGGCTATATAAATAAACATTGATTGATTGATTGATTGATTGATTGATTTTGATATACTTATTTTTATCTTGATAGATTGAACATTAACACCAATGATGAACATTATCACATCATTTATTCAGAAAATATAGATAATGACAAATAAATTATTAACCGCAACATGTATGTGTAAAATAAAAACCTAACAACATTATGATTTGTACATTTGTGCTTGTTCTATTTTTAAACAAAGAAAACAACCTGAAGTTGTCTTTATTTTTAAGTTATCGTGCCGTGATTTTACCAGTCCGGCCCACTTGGGAGTAGATTTTTCTCCGTGTGGCCCCCCATCTAAAATGACTTTGACACCCCTGATTTACAGTAATGCACTAAATTTTGAGGTGAAATTATTACAACTTACCCATGTTTTGTTTTTTTCTCTAAATAAGTCATATATTTTTATTCCAAAAAATATAACTTCATGTCTATCTGTCTATATAAAGTTGTTTTATTCTTATGTTGTATCGCCTTTTTGTCAAAACCCTATTTTTGGTGAAATTATTGCAACTTAAGTCTAGTACCCGCACTCTTTTACTATGAAGCCACGTTGATGTAACACCTGGCTTGGCATTGTCTTGCTGAAATAAGCAGGGGCGTCCATGGTAACGTTGCTCGGATGGCAACATATGTTGCTCCAAAAGCTGTATGTACCTTTCAGCATTAATGGTGCCTTCACAGATGTGTAAGTTACCCATGTCTTGGCCACTAATACACCCCCATACCATCACACATGCTGCCTTTTACACTTTCACCCTAGAACAATCCGGATGGTTCTTTTCCTCTTTGGTCCGGAGGACACAACGTCCACAGTTTCCAAAAACAATTTGAAATGTGGACTCGTCGGACCACAGAACACTTTTCCACTTTGCATCAGTCCATCTTAGATGAGCTCAGGCCCAGCCAAGCCGACGGCGTTTCTGGGTTTGTTGATAAATGGTTTTCGCTTTTCATAGTAGAGTTTTAACTTGCACTTACAGATGTAGCGACCAACTGTAGTTACTGACAGTGGCTTTCTGAGGTGTTCCTGAGCCCATGTGGTGATATCCTTTACACACTGATGTGGCTTTTTGATGCAGTACAGCCTGAGGGATGGAAGGTCACGGGCTTAGCTGCTTACCTGCAGTGATTTCTCCACATTCTCTTTGATGATATTACGGAGCGTAGATGGTGAAATCCCTCAATTCCTTGCAATAGCTGCTTGAGAAAGGTTGTTCTTAAACTGTTCAACAATTTGCTCAGGCATTTGTTGACAAAGTGGTGACCCTCGCCCCATCCTTGTTTGTGAATGACTGAGCATTTCATGGAATCTACTTTTATACCCAATCATGGCACCCACCTGTTCCCAATTAGCCTGCACACCTGTGGGATGTTCCAAATAAGTGTTTGATGAGCATTCCTCAACTTTATCACTATTTATTGCCACCTTTCCCAACTTCTTTGTCACGTGTTGCTGCCATCAAATTATAAAGTTCATGATTATTTGCAAAAATAAAAATGTTTATGAGTTTGAACATGAAATATGTTGTCTTTGTAGCATATTCAACTGAATATGGCTTGAAAAGGATTTGCAAATCATTGTATTCCGTTTATATTTACATCTAACACCATTTCCCAACTCATATGGAAACGGGGTTTGTAGCGTTTACACAACGTGACAACTTCACTGCTTTTGGGTTTTGTATGATCAAAGACCAAAATGGTGTTAGGGCCACACAAAATGTTAGGTAACATAGATGGAAGTCTGCTCTTGGCACTGCACTATAAATAGAGATATATGACTCAAGAAGCACTATAAATAGAGATATATGACTCAAGAAGCACTATAAATAGAGATTGGTGACTCAAGAAGTACATTTCTGCAGGGCTTCTGGCCCACAAAAAGCATCCGTGTGAAAGTTGAAGGAACAGGTTTTAAAAAAACAACAACAATAAGGCGTGCATCAATGAAATGCAAGTAAGAAAAGATGAAGCTTCCCTTGTGAGGGTCCAATCAGGGTGCAGAATATGGCGGCCGCACACAATGGATGAAAAGAGCTCATTAACATAGAAAAAGGGTGAAAATCCCCGTCTGTAATCACCAGTAATGCTGCAGCACAAAGCATGAAGTGCATTAGATCTACAACTCATGTGGACATCATTGCTTAGTCACGCCCAGCTGCCAAATAATAACAAACTCATGTGGACATCATTGCTTAGTCACGTCCTTCCCCGAAAGGGCGCAGCTGCCAAATAATAACAAACGAGCGCACTTTGTGTACAACAAGCAGCCGTGCGTCTATATTTACCCCCGCAGTCCTCCTTTTCCATCCCTACGCTCACTTTTCAGTCAGAGGATTTGGGGTTTGTTTTTTTGTGTGTCTCTCCAGGCGACAACTGCATGGGCGCCAATCCGTGGCATCACAGTGAAATATATCCCAGTGCTTCAAACGTCGGCCCTCACGGCCGGGTAATTCATGCTAAACCAGGGAGCTCGTTACCTCGCTGCTGTAGAAGCAGGGGTTGCAGTTCATGCTGGAGTCCAAAGTCCCTGACAGATAAAAGCCGCATCAGCACATAAAAGTGGAAGTCGTTTGACTTGGAAAACAGAGAAATACGAGTAGAAACGTTGTTGTTGTTGTTGTTGTTGTTGTTGTTGTTGTTGTTGTTGCGACGTTATGATAAGAATAGATGACCATGTAATGGTAGTGATGGGTGCCGTTCATGTGATGCACTGAGAGCTGTCACATAATCCTGTTGCGCAATGTCCTACTCGGTCTTTCGTGCTCCCCCTTACAGTTTTTCCTGCTCCTACTATATTGCAAAAAAGTGTCTTCCTGTTGTACTCATGTGATTTCTCTTAACGCAGTGGTGCCCAACCACCGGGCTGCAATTGGTAAGAAATACAAAAATAAAAAAAATTTTAAAAATTATTTTTTATTTTTTTGATTAAATCCACATAGTTAACCCACTTACAATTAGTGCACCAACCCACAAAACCTCCCTCCCCCATTCACACTCATTCGCACAAAAGGGTTGTGCAAATGAGTGTTTGTTAAAGTCAATTTGTTTTTCTCAATAAATTGTTACTTTTTCCTGTAAAATGACAACTTTTTTCCTTGTAAAACTACAACATTTTTCCTGTAAAATTACAACTTTTTTTCTGTAAAATTACTTTTTTTTTCTAAAATTATGATTTATTTTCTTGTAAAATATTAACAGTATTCTGTAAAATAAACATTTTCTCCGAAATATTCCGGTGCTTTTGTATAAAATTGAAACATTTTGTCCTCCAAATTTTTATTTTTTTTCGTCAAAGTGCAACTACTTTTTTTGGAAATTCTCCACTTAACTTATGTCTCATACACTAAGTTCCAACTTTTCTCTCTACTAAAGGATTTTAAAGATCTTTTTTTTTTTTCCTCTTTCATTTTTTTTTTTACCTTTTTCCTCATAATTCAATCCTCGTAAAATGGCAATATTTTGTCATTAAATAATTACTTTTAATTGTAAAATTTAAAAAAAATTATTGTAAAATTACAACTTTTTTCCTGTGAAATTACAACTTTTTTTGTAAAATTACAATTTATTTTCTTTTAAAATATTAATATTATACTGTAAAAGTAAATTTGCCCGAAATATTCCGGTGCTTTTGTATAAAATTTAAACATTTTGTCCTCCAAATTTTTACTTTTCTTTGTCAAAGTGCAACTACTTTTCTTGGAAATTCTCCACTTTCATCTTCTAACTTATGTCCCGTACACTAAGTTCCGACTTCTTTTTCCGCCTTCATTTTTTTTACCTTTTTGTCATAATCTCAATCCTCGTAGAATGGCAATATTTTGTCATTAAATGATTACTTTTTATTGTAAAATTAAAAATTTTTTCTTTTAAAATTACAACTTTTTTCCTGAAAAATTACAACTTTTTTTTGTAAAATTACAATTTATTTTCTTGTAAAATATCAATAGTATACTGTAAAAGTAAATTTTTTCCCGAAATATTCCGGTGCTTTTGTATAAAATTGAAACATTTTGTCCTCCAAAATTTTACTTTTCTTTGTCAAAGTGCAACTACTTTTTTGGGAAATTCTCCACTTTCATCTTCTAACTTATTTCTCTTACACTAAGTTCCAACTTTTCTCTCTACTAAAGGATTTTAAAGATCTTTTTTTTTTTTTCCTCTTTCATTTTTTTTTTTACCTTTTTCCTCATAATTTCAATTCTCGTAGAATGGCAATATTTTGTCATTAAATGATTACTTTTTATTGTAAAATTTAAAAAAAATTCTTGTAAAATTACAACTTTTTTCCTGTAAAATTACAACTTTTTTGTAAAATTAAAATGTATTTTCTTGTAAAATATCAATAGTATACTGTAAAAGTAAATTTGCCCGAACTATTCCGGTGCTTTTTTTGTGTGTCTCCAGGCGACAACTGCATGGGCGCCGATCCGTGGCATCACAGTGAAATATATCCCAGTGCTTCAAACGTCGGCCCTCACGGGTAATTCATGCTAAACCAGGGAGCTCGTTACCTCGCTGCTGTAGAAGCAGGGGTTGCAGTTCATGCTGGAGTCCAAAGTCCCTGACAGATAAAAGCCGCATCAGCACATAAAAGTGGAAGTCGTTTGACTTGGAAAACAGAGAAATACGAGTAGAAACGTTGTTGTTGTTGTTGTTGTTGTTGTTGTTGTTGTTGTTGTTGTTGCGACGTTATGATAAGAATAGATGACCATGTAATGGTAGTGATGGGTGCCGTTCATGTGATGCACTGAGAGCTGTCACATAATTCTGTTGCGCAATGTCCTACTCGGTCTTTCGTGCTCCCCCTTACAGTTTTTCCCGCTCCTACTATATTGCAAAAAAGTGTCTTCCTGTTGTACTCATGTGATTTCTCTTAACGAAGTGGTGCCCAACCACCGGGCTGCGGCCCGGTACCGGTCCGTGGATCGATTGGTAATAAATAAAAAAATACATTTTTTGTAAAAAAGTATTTTTTATTTTTTTGATTAAATCCACATAGTTAACCCACTTACAATTAGTGCACCAACCCACAAAACCTCCCTCCCCATTCACACTCATTCACACAAAAGGGTTGTGCAAATGAGTGTTTGTTAAAGTCAATTTGTTTTCTCAATAAATTGTTACTTTTTCCTGTAAAATGACAACTTTTTTCCTTGTAAAACTACAACATTTTCCCTGTAAAATTACAACCTTTTTTTCTGTAAAATTACTTTTTTTTTCTAAAATTATGATTTATTTTCTTGTAAAATATTAACAGTATTCTGTAAAATAAACATTTTCCCGAAATATTCCGGTGCTTTTGTATAAAACTGAAACATTTTGTCCTCCAAATTTTTCCTCGTAAAATGGCAATATTTTGTCATTAAATTATTACTTTTTATTGTAAAATTACAATTTTTTTCTTGTAAAATTAAAAAAAAATTCCTGTAAAATTACAACTGTTTTTTGTCAAATTAAAATGTATTTTCTATTAAAATATCAATAGTATCCTGTAAAATTAAAATTTTCCCGAAATATTCCGGTGCTTTTGTATGAAATTGAAACATTTTTTCCCCCAAATTTTCACTTTTCTTCGTCAAAGTGCAACTACTTTTCTTGGAAATTCTCCACTTTCATCTTCTAATTTATTTCTCTTACACTAAGTTCCAACTTTTCTCTCTACTAAAGGATTTTAAAGATCTTTTTTCACTTTCATTTTTTTTTTTACCTTTTTCTCATATTCGCAATTCTCGTAGAATGTCAATATTTTGTTAAGTTAAGTAAAGATTTGTATTACTTTACTGTAGATAATCATGTACAAACAGTATACAAAAAGACTAACGCTAGAGCAGACAGAGGCAAAAATCATTCATTAAAGGAAATCACATGAGTACAACAGGAAGAGTTTTTATGCAATATAGTAGGAGCGGGAAGAACTGTAAGGGGGAGCATAAAAGACTGAATAAGGTTGTAAACTGTATGTAGGTTAGATATCATTCTTCAATACCATTAAAAACCAGAGTAAGACTATAAAATATACCGGTACTGAGTATACATCCCTAATCGCTAGCCATGATTCCTGCGACCCAAAGTCTGCATTTGTTCACCACATGAACACTTCCTGTCCATGTAGTACATCAAAGCCCTAGACACAACTTTGTCCAGACTGTTTAGTGCGCGGTTTGTGTAGCGTGAGGCTAAGGACTAAATAAGAACAGTCCGGAGAATTTATGATTAGTTGGCGAGGCGTCGCACATTTAGTTACACCCTCCTCCATCACCCCGCGGCTTCTCTTCAGCATCCCCCGCGCGCACCATTCCTCATCCGGCGTGGCCCTGTCATCCTCTGCCTCCCTCGGAAATGACAATCAAATGCGGCGCGGTGGAGTGCCGCCACTTGCTCCTCTTCTTAGTCATTAAAGGTCAAGAGGCGCAACACTACACACACATTTCAAGTGTGTGTGTGTTCTTGTATTCCTAGCCTTCTGCAGACATGAAGAAGGAAAAGTATCTTCCATATGAGGAGGTGTGAACAAGTGATGACATAAACAATAACATTGCATCTAATAGACAATGTCTCATTTGTGGTGACATCCATCAAAACGAGGGTGCTCCCAAAAAGGAGGGATTTTTCAAATGGACTGTGTGTCGCTTTTAAAAGTGCTCCCCCTCTGGTCAACATATGAAATAACAAGTGTAAGACATTGAAATGCGCCCCCTTTGGTCAAAATGTTTTTTTTTAAAATAAATAATAATGTATAAAGAGACATACTGTAATATCTTGAAGTCAATAATGAAAATTAAAAACCAATTACGAACAAAAGATTCCAAAAAAAAAAGAAAGAACTAAAAGCAGTCTTTTTCTCACAATATGTCGACTTTTTTCTTATAAAATTGGGAACAATTTCTCATATTCTTTCTGTTTCTGTAATGTCGCAATATTTTCTCGTAAAATTTTTCCTTTTTTTGAGGAAAAATTATTCCTTTTTTTTTTAGGAAAAAATATCACTTTTTTTAGGAAAAAATATTTCCTTTTTTTTAGGAAAAATTATTACTTTTTTTAGGAAAAATTATTACTTTTTTAAAGGAAAAATTATTACTTTTTTTTAGGAAAAATTATTAATTTTTTTAGGTAAAATTATTACTTTTTTTAAGGAAAAATTATTACTTTTTTTTAGGAAAAAATATTACTTTTTTTTAGGAAAAAATATTAACATTTTTTAGGAAAAATTATTACTTTTTTAAGGAAAAATTATTACTTTTTTTTAGGAAAAAATATTACTTTTTTTTAGGAAAAATTATTACTTTTTATCAATCAATCAATCAATCAATGTTTATTTATATAGCCCTAAATCACAAGTGTCTCATTTTTTTAATGCAAAATGGCGACATTTGTCATATAAAACTCGGACTTTTATCACAATATTGCCAATTTTTTTGTTGCTCTTGTAAGACGGTGACATTTTTTGAGTAAAATGATGACTTTTGTCATAATTTTGCCAAGTAAAATTCAGATAATTGTTATAACATTGCCAAACATTTGAAAGTTCTCTTGTGAAATTGTGACTTTTGTGGAGTAAAATCACGACTCTTTTCATGAAATCGCAGAAATTTTAAGCTTTTCTTGTAGAATTGCAACTGTTATTGAGTAAAATTCCAATTTGTGTCATAATATTGCACAAATATTCCGTTTTTCTTGTAAAATTTTGACTTGCGTTGAGAAAAATTACAACTTTCATTATAATACTGACAAAATTCAAAGTTTTTCTTGTGAAATTCCGACTAATTTTTCACAACAAGCTTTTTTATATTTGCACAGTATGTATATATTATTAATGTTGTAAATACACTTCTTTATATATCTAGAAAGGCTGGTCCTAAAGAGGGAGGCATTTTTCTCAGCTCTCAAGAAGGTAACAAATACATAAATGTGTGTGTGTTTGTGTGTGTGTGTGTTTTTCTTTTTCTAGCCTTCTTGAGACATGAAGAAGGAAAAGTATCTTCCATATGAGGAGGTGTGAACAAGTGATGACATAAACAATAACATTGCATCTAATAGACAATGTCTCATTTGTGGTGACATCCATCAAAATGAGGGTGCTCCCAAAAAGGAGGGATTTTGTGTGGGTTTTAAAAGTGCTCCCCCTCTGGTCAACATATGAAATAACAAGTGAGTCTAAAAAATTTGAAGTGCTCTCCCTCTGGTCAACATATGAAATGACAAGTGTGTGTGAGAAATTGAAATGCGCCCCCTTTGGTCAAAATATATATATTTTAAATAAATAATAATGTATAAAGAGACATACTGTAATAACTTGAAGTAAATAATGAAAATTAAAAACCAATTACGAACAAAGGATTCCAAAAAAATAAATGAACTAAAAGCAGTCTTTTTTCTCACAATGTGTCGACTTTTTTCTTATAAAATTGGGAACAATTTCTCATATTCTTTCTGTTTCTGTAATGTCGCAATATTTTCTCGTAAAATTATTACTTTTTTTGAGGAAAAATTATTCCTTTTTTTTTAGGAAAAACTATTCCTTTTTTTTTAGGAAAAAATAATACTTTTTTAAAGAAAAATTATTACTTTTTTTAGGAAAAATTACTACGTTTTTTTTCGGAAAAATTATTCCTTTTTTTTTAGGAAAAAATATAACTTTTTTTAGGAAAAAATATTACTTTTTTTTAGGAAAAATTATTACTTTTTTAAAGGAAAAATTATTACTTTTTTTTTAGGAAAAATTATTAATTTTTTTAGATACAATTATTACTTTTTTTAGGAAAAAATATTAATTTTTTTTAGGAAAAATTATTACTTTTTTTTAGGAAAAAATATTACTTTTTTTAGGAAAAATTATTACTTTTTTTAGGAAAAATTATTCCTTTTTTTAAGGAAAAATTATTACTTTTTTTTTAGGAAAAAAATATTTTATTTTTTTAGATACAATTATTACTTTTTTTTAGGAAAAAATATTCCTTTTTTTTTTAGGAAAAATGATTACTTTTTTTTAGGAAAAAATATTACTTTTTTTTAGGAAAAATTATTACTTTTTTTTAGGAAAAACTATTACTTTTTTTAGGAAAAATTATTCCTTTTTTTAGGAAAAAATATTAATTTTTAATGCAAAATGGCGACATTTGTCATATAAAATTCGGACTTTTATCACAATATTGCCAATTTTTTTGTTGTTCTTGTAAAATGGTGAAATGTTTTCAGTAAAATTATGACTTTTTTCATAATTTTGCCAAGGAAAATTCAGATTATTATTACAACGTTGCCAAAATTTGAAAGTTCTCTTATGAAATGGTGACTTTTGTGGAGTAAAATCATGACTCTTTTCATGAAATAGCCAACGTTTTAAGCTTTTCTTGTCAAATTGCGACTGTTATTGAGTAAAACTCCAACTTTTATCATAATATTGCACAAATGTTCCGTTTTTCTTGTAAAATTTTTGACTTGCGTTGACAAAAAATACAACTTTTATTATAATACTGCCAAAATTTGAAGTTTTTCTAGTGAAATTCCGACTAATTTTTACAAGAAGCTTTTTTATATTAGCATAGTATGTATATATTATTAATGTTGTAAATACACTTCTTTATATATCTAGAAAGGCTGGTCCTAAAGAGGGAGGCATTAGTCTCAGCTCTCAAGAAGGTAACAAATATATAAATGTGTGTGTGTGTGTGTTTTTGTATTTCCTGCCTTCCTGAGACATGAAGAAGGAAAAGTATCTTCCATATGAGGAGGTGTGAACCAGTGATGACATAAACAATAACATTGCATCTAATAGAAAATGTCTCATTTGTGGTGACATCCATCAAAATGAGGGTGCTCCCAAAAAGGAGGGATTTTGTGTGGGTTTTAAAAGTGCTCCCCCTCTGGTCAACATATGAAATAACAAGTGTGTCTAAAAAATTTGAAGTACTCCCCCTCTGGTCAACATATGAAATGACAAGTGTGTGTGAGAAATTGAAATGCGCCCCCTTTGGTCAAAATATATATATTTTAAATAAATAATAATGTATAAAGAGACATACTGTAATAACTTGAAGTAAATAATGAAAATTAAAAACCATTTACAAACAAAAGGAACCAAAAAAAAAGAAAAGAACGAAAAGCAGTCTTTTTCTCACAATGTGTCGACTTTTTTCTTATAAAATTGGGAACAATTTCTCATATTCTTTCTGTTTCTGTAATGTCGCAATATTTTCTCGTAAAATTATTACTTTTTTTGAGGAAAAATTATTCCTTTTTTTTTAGGAAAAACTATTACTTTTTTTTTAGGAAAAAATAATATTTTTTAAAGAAAAATTATTACTTTTTTTTAGAAAAAATTACTACGTTTTTTTTAGGAAAAATTATTCCTTTTTTTTTTAGAAAAAAATATCACTTTTTTTAGGAAAAAATATTACTTTTTTTTAGGAAAAATTATTACTTTTTTTAAGGAAAAATTATTACTTTTTTTTTTAGGAAAAATTATTAATTTTTTTAGATACAATTATTATTTTTTTTTAGGAAAAAATATTACTTTTTTTAGGAAAAATTATCACTTTTTTTTAGGAAAAAATATTACTTTTTTTAGGAAAAATTATTACTTTTTTTAGGAAAAATTATTACTTTTTTAAAGGAAAAATTATTACTTTTTTTTTTAGGAAAAATTATTACTTTTTTTTAGGAAAAATTATTACTGTTTTTAGGAAAAATTATTACTTTTTTTAGAAAAATTATTACTTTTTTTAGGAAAAAATATTAATTTTTAATGCAAAATGGCGACATTTGTCACATAAAATTTGGACTTTGATCACAATATTGCCAATTTTTTTGTTGTTCTTGTAAAATGGTGAAAAATTTTTCAGTAAAATTATGACTTTTGTCATAATATTGCACAAATGTTCCGTTTTTCTTGTAAAATTTTTGACTTGCGTTGAGAAAAAATACAACTTTTATTATAATACTGCCAAAATTTGAAGTTTTTCTAGTGAAATTCCAACTAATTTTTCACAACAAGCTTTTTTATATTTGCATAGTATGTATATATTATTAATGTTGTAAATACACTTCTTTATATATCTAGAAAGGCTGGTCCTAAAGAGGGAGGCTTTTTTCTCACGTCTCAAGAAGGTAACAAATACACGAATGTGTGTGTGTGTGTGTGTGTGTGTGTGTGTGTGTGTGTGTGTGTGTGTGTGTGTGTATGTATGTAAGCCGCACAGCAGAGCAGACGAGGCCCACAACAGCAATCAGCTGGCCTGTGACTCCGCTGTCGAGCAGCCGCGTGTTTGCCACATCTGCACGCTCCTGTCTGACGCTCATCTTGACCGCCAACGCCGTCTTCCCCGGCCAGGTGGCGTCCTCAAGAAGGTTCTTGACACCAATGAAAGACGCAGGCTTTTTTCCAAACACCGTCGTCGCGATGCTGGTGTTTTTAGACGGCTGATAATGTTTGATGTGTTGAAGCACGATGGTTTTTTCCCCGCTGCCCGTGAAATGTTTGGGATGGAACGGAACTTTAACGTCGTTGCTGTTAGGAATGCTCTTCTTAGTGGAGGTCGTGACCTCAAAAGGCACACGACATTGATAGAACGTTGATTATACGTACATTCATGCAAGGTTGAAGAAATAGTTGTATTTGTAAATTGACACAACGTTGATGTCCGACGTTGGATCCACGTTGTTGGTTGGGAAGTGACCCAATTTCAAAGGTCAAATCAACGTCAGAACCCAACATTGATTAAACGTTGTCAAAAAGCATGTTGTTTCAACGTTGTATTTGTGTTGTAGAACAGTGGTCCCCAACCACCGGTCCGCACAAGAAATTATTATTATTATTATTTTATTTTTTTAATGAAATCAACATAAAAAACACAATATATACATTATATATCAATATAGATCAATACAGTCTGCAGGGATACAGTCCGTAAGCACACATGATTGTATTTATTAATATTTAAAAAAAAAATAAAAAAAAAATAAAAAAAATTAAATACACCACCCCACAAATTTTCAAGCGTTGATCGGTCCGCAGCTACAAAAAGGTTGGGGACCACTGTTGTAGAATACTGGTCTGGAAATGACCCAATTTCAAAGGTCAAATCAACATCAGAACCCAACATTGATTATAGGTTGTCAAAAAGCATGTTGTTTCAATTTTATGTTTGAGTTGCTCAACATCAGGACATAATTCAACAAGTTTTCAACGTTGTTTCAATGTCTTGTGCCTGCTAGGGGAGAGTTTAATGTCCAAAAATGTAAAACCAAAGGTACACTGTAAAGAAAAATCAAATTTTTATGGTACTACTGTAATTTCTCTATTTTTTTAAAATAGTTTATAAAATTGTAGAATTGAAGACATTATCTGTAAATAAACAATCCGCCTGTTATTTGAAGTAATATGCCAGTAATGACAAACTATGTATATTTCTATTTTTTTTTACAGAAAAATACCAAATTAATTATACATAGCATTTTCTGTTTTCTTAAATTACTTTCAAATTGAAGTGAAGTGAAGTGAATTATATTTATATAGCGCTTTTCTCTAGTGACTCAAAGCGCTTTACATAGTGAAACCCAATATCTAAGTTACATTTAATAATAACTGGGATTTATATAGCGCTTTTCTAAGTACCCAAAGTCGCTTTACATGTTAAAAACCCATCATTCATTCACACCTGGTGGTGGTAAGCTACTTTCGTAGCCACAGCTGCCCTGGGGTAGACTGACGGAAGCGTGGCTGCCAATTTGCGCCTACGGCCCCTCCGACCACCACCTGTCATTCATTCAACATTCATTCACCGGTGTGAGCGGCACCGGGGGCAAGGGTGAAGTGTCCTGCCCAAGGACACAACGGCATGGTAAGAGGCGGGGAGCGAACCTGCAACCCTCAGGTTTCTGACACGGGCGCTCTACCCACTACGCCATGACGCCCCAGTGAATTAAATTCATGTAAAATGACAGTAATTATCTTTCATCAAATATGTAGCTTGTTATATAAAAGTCTATGTCCATACTAACAATCTAGAATAAAGGTATTTTTCTGCAGAACTGTTTGCATCGTCACTTTTTTAAAGATCTTAATAATTTAGTAAAAATCTGTAAAATTACGATATTTTTCCGCAAAATTCATGAACATTTCTGTAAATATAATGTTTTTGATCATTATTTGGTTTACAATGTTTTACTTTAATTTTATGGTTTTTTCGTTTGGCAGCCGCAGCTGCCAGTAGATGACCGTTTTTTTACAGATTTTTTTTTTTACAGTGTAGCGTGCAACAGGGATGAGCACAAAACAATCACAGGGAAACTGTGCATGGGAAAAAAAATTGTAAAAAACAAAGAAATGCAAAAGAAAAAGTCAAAAATGCTAGGAACCGTGAAAGTTCCTCCGACAAATAAAACACTCAACTTTTGCATTTCTTTGTTGTTTGCTATTTTTTCATGCACAGTTTCCTTGTGTTCGTTTTGTGCATATTCATAATAATAATAATAATAGATTGTATTTTTAAAAAGCACTTTGCATTGAGTAAACAACCTCAAAGTGCTACAGTGTATTAAAAAAATAAAAAATAAAATAAAAAAATAAATAAAATAAAATAAAATAAAATAAAATAAAAAATTTAAAGATAATAAAAAATTAATTAAAATAAAAACGAACAGCCAAATAGCTAAAACTAGTATGCATATATCTTAAAAAAGGCTTTTTTTTAATTTTTAAAAGAAGGGTTTTTAAGCCTTTTTTTTTAAAAGCATGCACAGTCTGTGGTGCCCTCAGGTGGTCAGGGAGAGCGTTCCACAGACTGGGAGCGGCGGAGCAGAAAGCCCGGTCTCCCATTGTTCGTAGCTTTGTCCTCCGAGGTTGGAGGAGGTTAGCCTGTCCGGAGTGGAGGTGTCGTGTGGGGGATTGATTGATTGATTGATTGATTGATTGATTGATTGATTAAACTGCAAGCTTCCTGCTGTCTTCTGCCTTTCGAGGTCGCGACCTCCACTGAGAAGAGCATTACTAACAGAATGAGCACGAGTCTGCGCTGTCCAAAGGGAAAGACAAATAAAGCGAGAGAAAAACAAAATAGAACATTCCAGATCTTTACATCAGCCTTGGGAATGTGAGGTGAGAAAGGAGGAAATGGGGCAAAGTGGCTCCTTTTTCGGGATGGGTGGGGCAAGATGAGCAGAAACAGACTCTTATTGTTAACAGGAATGTTTTGGTTAAACGTTGGGGGGGGAAGGCAGTAATACAGCATCAATCACAAAAGAACCCCATTTGGAGGGTAACCTTTCGAAAAAAGAGAAATAAAATATAAATAGGAGATCTTGGGATGTGTGGGAGATCATGTAGCAACAAAACTAGCGAAGTTATCTCCGCACGGCCCATGGAATTTAGCGGGGTTGGCTACAAAAGAGTTGTGTCGTTAAAACACAGCACAAGCAATTGCAGTGAAGAGAAGCAACACAACATAAATCCCATGAGGACTTTTACAATGTTGTTGGACAAGCAATGTTTCATTGTGCCACAACACCCATTAAACGTAGTGGCAAAGACTACTTCCTGAAACTTGCAAATGATACTCACAAGTGTGATAAAACAAGATAACAACAACAACTGGTCAGCAAAGTTCCGTATCATCAGCTCGAAGTGTTACATAACACAATGAGATTGTACCGTACCACGTAAACACACACCAAAGTACCACATGAACACACACCAAAGTACCACGTGAACACACACCAAAGTACCACATGAACACACACCAAAGTACCACGTGAACACACACCAAAGTACCACGTGAACACACACCAAAGTACCACATGAACACACACCAAAGTACCACGTGAACACACACCAAAGTACCACATGAACACACACCAAAGTACCACATGAACACACACCAAAGTACCACGTGAACACACACCAAAGTACCACATGAACACACACCAAAGTACCACATGAACACACACCAAAGTACCACGTGAACACACACCAAAGTACCACATGAACACACACCAAAGTACCACATGAACACACACCAAAGTACCACATGAACACACACCAAAGTACCACATGAACACACACCAAAGTACCACGTGAACACACACCAAAGTACCACATGAACACACACCAAAGTACCACATGAACACACACCAAAGTACCACGTGAACACACACCAAAGTACCACATGAACACACACCAAAGTACCACGTGAACACACACCAAAGTACCACATGAACACACACCAAAGTACCACGTGAACACACACCAAAGTACCACGTGAACACACACCAAAGTACCACATGAACACACACCAAAGTACCACGTGAACACACACCAAAGTACCACATGAACACACACCAAAGTACCACATGAACACACACCAAAGTACCACGTGAACACACACCAAAGTACCACATGAACACACACCAAAGTACCACATGAACACACACCAAAGTACCACGTGAACACACACCAAAGTACCACATGAACACACACCAAAGTACCACATGAACACACACCAAAGTACCACATGAACACACACCAAAGTACCACATGAACACACACCAAAGTACCACGTGAACACACACCAAAGTACCACATGAACACACACCAAAGTACCACATGAACACACACCAAAGTACCACGTGAACACACACCAAAGTACCACATGAACACACACCAAAGTACCACGTGAACACACACCAAAGTACCACATGAACACACACCAAAGTACCACGTGAACACACACCAAAGTACCACGTGAACACACACCAAAGTACCACATGAACACACACCAAAGTACCACATGAACACACACCAAAGTACCACATGAACACACACCAAAGTACCACATGAACACACACCAAAGTACCACATGGACACACACCAAAGTACCACATGAACATACACCAAAGTACCACATGAACACACACCAAAGTACCACATGAACACACACCAACGTACCACATGAACACACACCAAAGTACCACATGAACACACACCAAAGTAGCACATGAACACACACCAAAGTACCACATGAACACACACCAAAGTAGCACATGAACACACACCAAAGTACCACATGAACACACACCAACGTACCACATCAACACACACCAAAGTACCACATGGACACACACCAAAGTACCACATGAACACACACCAAAGTACCACGTGAACACACACCAAAGTACCACATGAACACACACCAAAGTACCACGTGAACACACACCAAAGTACCACATGAACACACACCAACGTACCACATGAACACACACCAAAGTAGCACATGAACACACACCAAAGTACCACATGGACACACACCAAAGTACCACATGAACACACACCAAAGTGACAGACGGTACCGTTGAGTCCCACGGGTACCGGGAATTGGTACCGTATCGGTTCCAATGTCATCAATCAATCAATGTTTATTTATATAGCCCTAAGTCACGAGTGTCTCAAAGGGCTGCACAAGCCACAACGACATCCTCGGTTCAGATCCCACATCAGGGCAAGGAAAAACTCAACCCAGTGGGATGACAATGAGAAACCTTGGAGAGTCCAGTCCATAGTGGATCTAACATAATAGTGAGAGTCCAGTCCATAGTGGATCTAACATAATAGTGTGAGAGTCCAGTCCATAGTGGATCTAACATAATAGTGTGAGAGTCCAGTCCATAGTGGATCTAACATAATAGTGAGAGTCCAGTCCATAGTGGATCTAACATAATAGTGTGAGAGTCCAGTCCATAGTGGATCTAACATAATAGTGAGAGTCCAGTCCATAGTGGATCTAACATAATAGTGAGAGTCCAGTCCATAGTGGATCTAACATAATAGTGAGAGTCCAGTCCATAGTGGATCTAACATAATAGTGAGAGTCCAGTCCATAGTGGATCTAACATAATAGTGAGAGTCCAGTCCATAGTGGATCTAACATAATAGTGAGAGTCCAGTCCATAGTGGATCTAACATAATATTGTGAGAGTCCAGTCCATAGTGGATCTAACATAATAGTGTGAGAGTCCAGTCCATAGTGGATCTAACATATTAGTGTGAGAGTCCAGTCCATAGTGGATCTAACATAATAGTGTGAGAGTCCAGTCCATAGTGGATCTAACATAATAGTGTGAGAGTCCAGTCCATAGTGGATCTAACATAATAGTGTGAGAGTCCAGTCCATAGTGGATCTAACATAATAGTGAGAGTCCAGTCCATAGTGGATCTAACATAATATTGTGAGAGTCCAGTCCATAGTGGATCTAACATAATAGTGAGAGTCCAGTCCATAGTGGATCTAACATAATAGTGAGAGTCCAGTCCATAGTGGATCTAACATAATAGTGTGAGAGTCCAGTCCATAGTGGATCTAACATAATATTGTGAGAGTCCAGTCCATAGTGGATCTAACATAATAGTGAGAGTCCAGTCCATAGTGGATCTAACATAATAGTGAGAGTCCAGTCCATAGTGGATCTAACATAATAGTGTGAGAGTCCAGTCCATAGTGGATCTAACATAATAGTGAGAGTCCAGTCCATAGTGGATCTAACATAATAGTGAGAGTCCAGTCCATAGTGGATCTAACATAATAGTGTGAGAGTCCAGTCCATAGTGGATCTAACATAATAGTGAGAGTCCAGTCCATAGTGGATCTAACATAATAGTGTGAGAGTCCAGTCCATAGTGGATCTAACATAATAGTGAGAGTCCAGTCCATAGTGGATCTAACATAATAGTGTGAGAGTCCAGTCCATAGTGGATCTAACATAATAGTGGGAGAGTCCAGTCCATAGTGGATCTAACATAATAGTGTGAGAGTCCAGTCCATAGTGGATCTAACATAATAGTGTGAGAGTCCAGTCCATAGTGGATCTAACATAATAGTGAGAGTCCAGTCCATAGTGGATCTAACATAATAGTGTGAGAGTCCAGTCCATAGTGGATCTAACATAATAGTGAGAGTCCAGTCCATAGTGGGGCCAGCAGGAGACCATCCCGAGCGGAGACGGGTCAGCAGCACAGAGATGTCCCCAACCGATGCACAGGCAAGCGGTCCACTCTGGGTCCCGACTCTTGACAGCTAGCACTTAATCCTGGACCACCAAATGTGGAACGTTAGGGGGTTTGAAGCACTGAGCGGATCTGATTGGATGACTACTTTGAGCTCACAGGAGCCTCTTAGTTCCAGGGACCATAGTTACCAGGAACTCAATGTTCCGGGACTTTTGGTGTAAAAGGAGCTTCATTTGTGCGCGGGTCTGTGGTCTTTGGAGGGATCAAGTACTCCCTCAATCCAATCAGCAGGAACCAAATACTTCTTCTGCTCCGGACGTTGGAGATCTGAGCATCGCCACGGCCCGCTGGCGTGGTGCTTTCAGGAAGCTCTGATAAAGTTAGTCCGGGCTAGACCAGCTGCAGTCCAAAGACTGAGGGCTGCACCTCCGAGATCCTCCTGCACTTTTCAAAGCAATCCAGGACATCGATAGTGCAGCAAAGTTAGTTTTTTGGCTGGCACTGAAGCGGATGAACGTGATGTGGAATCAATAAGAGCTGTGGGCGTTTTGTTGGCCGCCCCTCACAGACCTCAGCTTCTCACACACAGCTGCGCTCCGCTCGCTCACGGCTGCCCCGAGAGAAGCCTGATTAATAAGTTTCAAGTCAGGAAAGACTCTTCAAGCGTGTTCCATTAAAAAAACGATGATTCATTCATTTTCCCGCTAGCATGGGAGTTTACACTCCATCATGGACACCTTGGTGGTTTGCTGGTAGCTTTTCTTTGTCCCAGCCAGACCCTCTCAGACCTTAAACTTTGTGAGACAACCCCAGTTCAGCCAGACCCTCTCAGACCTTAAACTTTGTGAGACAACCCCAGTTCAGCCAGACCCTCTCAGACCTTAAACTTTGTGAGACAACCCCAGTTCAGCCAGACCCTCTCAGACCTCAAACTTTGTGAGACAACCCCAGTTCAGCCAGACCCTCTCAGACCTTAAACTTTGTGAGACAACCCCAGTTCAGCCAGACCCTCTCAGACCTTAAACTTTGTGAGACAACCCCAGTTCAGCCAGACCCTCTCAGACCTCAAACTTTGTGAGACAACTCCAGTTCAGCCAGACCCTCTCAGACCTTAAACTTTGTGAGACAACGCCAGTTCAGCCAGAAACTCTCAGACCTTAAACTTTGTGAGACAACCCCAGTTCTACCCTGATCACTGTGGACCTCATCAAACCTTCCTGTAAGACATATGATATGTTTTGCAGATATCCTTAGTCCTCCTGAGTCTTATTCAGACCTCCTCTGCTGCCCTTCAGACCCCCTATTAGAAATCTACGCATGTCGCATATTTCACTAAATTCCGGATTTTCATGAATTTACGAAATTACCAGGAAATTCCTTTTGGAAATGAATGGTGGTTTTCCAAGTTCAACAAACCCCCACATTTCTTACTCCATTTGAACCGTTCTACCATCCAAACAATCCACTCACCCTGGACTTTTGAGCCAGCTTGTTTCCCGGATCCGGAAATTCCCGCATTACCCGGCATTACCAGGAATTTTCCCCCTTTAAAAATGAATGGGCAATATACAAACTTCTACACACACCACATTTCTCCATGGATTTGAACGGTTCCAAAGACGAAATGTTCCTTGCGCTTGTTACTCAACTGCTAGAATGCTACCATTAGCATGCTAACTTTTTCCAGCTAAGATTACACATTTTTTGCTTATTTCGCAGCCATACACCTTAGACTCATATACCTCGGTATGTGACACATGCTAACTATTAGCATGCTAACTTTGGCATGATAGCATGCCAACATTAGCATGTTAACATTTCTGAAGCGTTTACCCCAGAATCATACAACTTCATAGTTGACACGTTAACTGTTAACGTGCTAACATTAGCAAGTTATCATGTTGAAGTTAGTATGCAATCATACGAGTTCCTTCTTGACATATGCTAACTGTTAGCATGCTAACATTAGCAAGTTATCATGTTGAAGTTAGTATGCAATCATACGAGTTCCTTCTTGACATATGCTAACTGTTAGCATGCTAACTTTTTTTTTTGCCATTTTCGCAGAAGTACACCTTCGACTCATTTATTTTGGTACCTGACACATGCTAACTGTTTGTATGCTATAGTGAGCATGCTAACATTAGCATGCTCACTTTTTTTTTAGCTAATTTTGCAACCTTTTACCCCAGAGTCATACAATTTCCTTCTTGACATTTGCTAACGTGCTACTTTATTTGCCATTTTGACTCATTAAACTTTGAGCCCGACACATGCTAACTGTTAGCCTGCTAACGTAAGCATTTCAGTTCGACTCGCGCGTATCGGCGGCTCGCGTGTTTCCAGGGTGGCATAAACAGTTTCCGTTAATTTGCCGCCATCGGTGAATTTTGTGTCCTTGCCGCAATCTTTTTACGTTGTTAAAATCTATCCATCCATCCATCCATCCATCCATCTTCTTCCGCTTATCCGAGGTTGGGTCGCGGGGGCAGCAGCCTAAGCAGGGAAACCCAGACTTCTCTCTCCCCAGCCACATCGTCCAACTCTTCCCGGGGGATCCCGAGGCCTTCCCAGGCCAGCCGCGAGACATAGTCTTCCCAACGTGTCCTGGGTCTTCCCTGTGGCCTCCTACCGGTTGTTAAAATCCAATGTTGGCAATGTCTTGGGTCTCCAGCCACCTGGAAAAAGACTTAGGGACACCTTGCAGGGCCTTTTTTTTAAATTAGCGTCAAAGGAGTTTTATACTATCCACAAAGGTTGACTGGAGGCAACTGGACTTTTCTTGTTTACGATGGTTCAGTTTCTTCCATTCGACATTTGTGGAGTAAATGCAGCTGTGATAGGCTCCAGCGCCCCCTGTGACCCTGAAGGGAATAAGCGGTAGGAAATGGATGGAAGGATGGACTCCAACCAGAATTTAATTAAATGTGCAGATCTTGGATTCATATGAATACATGGGAAGACAATTGTCCAATTTTTTTTGTGTGTGCAAAATTACTAAAATAATAATAAAATGCTCAGTCATTCACAAACAAGGACGGGGCGAGGGTCACCACTTTGTCAACAAATGCCTGAGCAAATTGTTGAACAGTTTAAGAACAACCTTTCTCAAGCAGCTATTGCAAGGAATTGAGGGATTTCACCATCTACGCTCCGTAATATCATCAAAGAGAATGTGGAGAAATCACTGCAGGTAAGCAGCTAAGCCCGTGACCTTCCACAAGCCACATCAGTGTGTAAAGGATATCACCACATGGAACACTTCAGAAACCCACTGTCAGTAACTACAGTTGGTCGCTACATCTGTAAGTGCAAGTTAAAACTCTCCTATGCAAGGCGAAACCCGTTTATCAACAACACCCAGAAACGCCGCCGGCTTCGCTGGGCCTGAGCTCATCTAAGATGGACTGATACAAAGTGGAAAAGTGTTCTGTGGTCTGACAAGTCCACATTTCTAATTGTTTTTGGAAACTGTGGACGTGGTGTCCTCCGGACCAAAGAGGAAAAGAACCATCCGGATTGTTCTAGGTGCAAAGTGTAAAAGGCAGCATGTGTGATGGTATGGGGGTGTATTAGTGGCCAAGACATGGGTAACCTACACATCTGTGAAGGCACCATTAATGCTGAAAGGTACATACAGCTTTTGGAGCAACATATGTTGCCATCATGGACGCCCCTGCTTATTTCAGCAAGACGATGCCAAGCCACGTGTTACATCAACGTGGCTTCATAGTAAAAGAGTGCGGGTACTAGACTGGCCTGCCTGTAGTCCAGACATTGAAAATGTGTGGTGCATTATGAAGCCTAAAATAGCAGAAGGGAGACCCCCGGACTGTTGAACAACTTAAGCTGTACATCAAGCAAGAATGGGAAAGAATTCCACTTCAAAAATGTGTCTCCTCACTTCCCAAACCAAAACTGAGTGTTGTTCAAAGGAAAGGCCATGTAACACAGTGGTGAACATGCCCTTTCACAACTACTTTGGCACGTGTTGCAGCCATGACATTCTAAGTTAATTATTATTTGCAACAAAAAGATAAAGTTTATGAGTTTGAAGATGAAATATGTTGTCTTTGTAGCATATTCAACTGAATATGGCTTGAAAAGGATTTGCAAATCATTGTATTCTGTTTATATTTACATCTAACTCATATGGAAACGGGGTTTTTATAACCCATTTACCATTACCATTTACTGCCAATCACTGGTACATGAAGCATAAAGTTTTTGGTGAAAAAGTGCGCACGGCAGGTTTTTCAACCTCCAGAATGGATGTCCTCTCTCATTGGCCGCGTTATTGTTTGCAACCTCTGCACATTAGTTCTCTGCACCATGATGGATCTGGAAGTGTTGCAGTGAAATGTCGGCCCCGCGAGACTCTCGCCGAAAAAGTCCGGTGACGGGTAACGAGGAAAAAGACGGCAAAAGGTCATCCCAGCGAGGCTACACGCCAAAGTGCTCTCCGCTCCCGCGATAGAATGAACAAAAGAATCCTATTTGACGCTTCATTTAACCGGAGGCGAGAGAGGGGCGTTCCACGCGTGGACATCAGGACTCACTCGGCCCGAGTGCGTAAATAAAAGTCCTAATCATCTAGCAGGCGCTGCAAGGAAAACACCCCGGCAGTTGAAATGTCTTCTGGCTCGGCCACACGGGAGTCACGTCACCACGCAACCTGAGAGCGTGTCTCACCATCCTGTCCTCATTTCCTGTCGCTTACAGTTCAAAGGCGCCGTGCTGGGATGGACAACTAATCTAATTGCCGGACTCTGGGACACCAACGGGTTGTCAGTCGGGGGGGGGGGGGGGGGGGGGGGGGGTTAATGGTGGTAGCGAACACTCCCGATCACATGTGTCCTTCCCAGCGTAAATAACAAACAACAACAACAAGGGGCCACACGTGTAAACACAGTCGACAACAATGAAGGACGTCGTATCCTGCCAGGACCAAATAAGGACTTCCTACATAGTGAAAAAGTCAGTGATCCGGATCAGCCCCGAAATGTAATCACTTGCTTTTCCATGTCGGATTGTAAGACTGAAAATGTGAACATAAAAGTAAACATTGCAAAAGCATAGCGTCCATTGTGTATTTTACATGCATTAAAAGGGACAAGCGGTAAAAAAAAAACCATTACATCAAACATTGCACACAATGACTGTGACTCATCACAATTAAACCTAAGTTGCAGCATTATCGCCCTCTACAAAAAATACAAAAGGCATCACAAAGTCAGCCATTTCAACACAAAACAAACAATTCTATTTTCTACTTACAAAGAGTGTCGTGATGAGTGTCACTTAAAAGGTTCCCCCAGGAAACAATGACTTTCTTACTTTGCTGTCCAGTCATTGTTAAAAGTTCCATTTTTGCAATTTATTTAGATTTTTTTCCCCCAGGTTTGAATACATCATCTTCTTCTACTCCTGTGACACATATGCCTCGCTGTTGCCCCCGCAGGGTAGCGGGAGTACTGCATGCATGATCAACCCTAGTTTAAATGGTTTCATCAAGCCTATTTGGGTGATGTTTGGCCAGTTGGATAGACTGCCAAAATGACATGAAAAACATTCACATAAAGCCCTCATCGGAGCATCCTTACTTCCTTGTCTTCTTCCCATCCTGGAAGCGGCCATTCTCTGTCCACCAATCGAGACGCTGCTTCGTTCTAGCCCCGCCCCCTTGAGTTTCCCTTCAATTGCGCAGAAAGATGGCAAAAAGTGTTCCAGAGTTATTTGGTGCTGTTGTGCAACGTTGAACAATGAACGCCCTCGTACTTCCTTCCACTTGTCCTACAATTATCTGGCGGGGGGGCGGAGAAGTTACTAATGAGGGAAAATGATAGCCCAACTGTCATTAGAGCCGTTGCCACGGTGACGTGACTTTCAAGGGCTCGGGTTTTTTGAGCGTCGGGTTTGAGCACATTTTATTTGGGCTCCTAACAGCTTCAAAAGTGCAAGGCGGCGTGACGGAAAAGCTCTTGCATAATTATGACTTTATTCAATTATTGACAAAAGTCATTCTCTCGGCCTGGTTTTAATCACAACATTGGAGGGAAGTGGACACGGTGGATTCTTTCACCCACGCCAAGACTTTCATCTTTTCTGGGGAAATATGAAACCTGACAATAATTCAATGTGGATTTCTAGCGCCTTATGAAGAAGGACTGAAACAGCGTGTTGATTCAGATCCAGCGTGGCCGCAGCAGCGGACCACGAGCCAGCAAAAACATCCATACATCCATCTTCTTCTGCTTATCCGAGGTCGGGTCGCGGGGGCAGCAGCCTAAGCAGAGAAGCCCAGACTCCCCTCTCCCCAGCCACTTCGCCCAGCTCCTCCCGGGGGATCCCGAGGCGTTCCCAGGCCACATTGGGGAGACATAGTCTCTACAACGTGGCCTGGGTCTTGTTGCGTTTGACCAGTATTCCCTCTCAGGGAATTAAAGTCACTGGTCGATCTCAAGTTCTCTCAGATGACATATATGCAGAGTAAGAAGGACCATCAAGACAGAATAGGAATATTATCAAGTTTTACTAAAGCTTCAGGAGACCAGCCCACACTAATACATTCATACCGGCTTCTCGGATTGGTCTAACATTCAAACAGGAAGAGACAACTTCTTGAATACGCAAACAGCCACCACAAGTTCTCAAACATTTTCCGAGTTCAAAATAAATTCCAGGATTTCCCAGTTTTTCAAAGCCCTATTTTCACCTCTTCCTGGAAAGTTTTCAAAGTCCACATTTTTTGAACCGATCCAACCATTCCACCTTCAAAACATAGATGGGACAACTATTTTTTTGTGTGTACAAATTCACGGTTTTCCCGAAATTCCAGGAATTCTGTAAATGCCAATTATGTCAAAATTTTTCCAATCGATTTGCAAAAATTCCAACACCAACCCATTCATATCTTCTAGGACATGTTTTCAAAAATTCCTGGTTTTTCCAAAAAGTCCTACATTTCCAGGAAATTCCCATTGAATAAATGGACATAGTCAAAGTTATACAGTGCCCAAAATTCTAAAAATGTTGGGCCACTTTTTACCCGATTCCGACCTTTCAACCATCCACACACTCTTCCGAGATCTCAAAGGCAAAACGTGTTTTCTCTTTCCCAAAATTCCCGTTTTTTCCAGGAATTGATCCCCATTGACAATAAATGGGCAATTAAACCTCTACATATCCCGCATTTCTCACCCGATTTGAACCGTTCCACCATCCCCACACTCCACTCATCTTGGACATTCAAACCGACATTTTCCGAGTTCAAAATAAATCCCAGGAATTCCCAGTTTTTCAAAGCCCTATTTCCACCTATTCCTGGAAAGTTCTCAAAGTCCACATTTTTTGAACCAATCCAACCATTCCACCTTCAAAACATAGATGGGACAGCCATTTTGTGTGTGTACAAATTCACGGTTTTCCCGAAATTCCAGGAATTCTGTAAATGCCAATTATGTCAAAATTTTTCAATCGATTTGCAAAAATTCCAACACCAACCCATTCATATCTTCTAGGACATGTTTTAAAAAATTCCTGGTTTTTCCAAAAAGTCCTACATTTCCAGGAAATTCCCATTGAATAAATGGACATAGTCAAAGTTATACAGTGCCCAAAATTCTACAAATGTTGGGCCACTTTTTACTAACAACCAGGGACCGGTGTCTCCTGATCAGCAACCAGGGATATGTGTCTCCTGATTGGCAACAAGGGTCACATCTTTTTCCTGATTTGCAACCGGGGAAAAGTGTGTCTCTTGATTGACAACCAGGGACCGGTGTGCCTCCTGATTGACAACCAGGCACAGGAGTCTCCCCAATGTGACCAAGGACATGTGGGTACCCTGATTGACAACCAGGGATAGGTGTTTCTCCTGATTGGCAACCAGGGACACATGCTTCTCCTGATTGTCAACCAGAGACAGGTGTGTCCCCTGACTGACAACCAGGGACAGGTGTCTCCTGATCAGCAACCAGGGATATGTGTCTCCTGATTGGCAACAAGGGACACATCTTTTTCCTGATTTGCAACCGGGGAAAAAGCGTGTCTCCTGATTTGACAACCAGGGACCGGTGTGCCTCCTGATTGACACCCAGGCGCAGGAGTCTCCTGAATGTGACCAAGGACATGTGGGTATCCTGATTGACAACCAGGGATAGGGTGTTTCTCCTGATTGTCAACCAGGGACACGTGCTTCTCCTGATTGGCAACAAGGTACCTGTGTCCGCTGACTGTCAACCAGAGACAGCAACCAGGGATATGTGTCTTCTGATTTGACAACCAGGGACCGGTGTGCCTCCTGATTGACACCCAGGCGCAGGAGTCTCCTGAATGTGACCAAGGACATGTGGGTATCCTGATTGACAACCAGGGATAGGGTGTTTCTCCTGATTGTCAACCAGGGACACGTGCTTCTCCTGATTGGCAACAAGGTACCTGTGTCCGCTGACTGTCAACCAGAGACAGCAACCAGGGATATGTGTCTCCTGATTTGACAACCAGGGACCGGTGTGCCTCCTGATTGACAACCAGGCACAGGAGTCTCCCCAATGTGACCAAGGACATGTGGGTATCCTGATTGACAACCAGGTATAGGTGTTTCTCCTGATTGGCAACCAGGGACACGTGCTTTTCCTGATTGGCAACAAGGCACGTGTGTCCGCTGACTGTCAACCGGAGACAGGTGTGTCCCCTGACTGACAACCAGGGACAGGTGTCTCCTGATCGACAACCAGAGATATGTGTCTCCTGATTGGCAACAAGGTACGTGTGTCCGCTTACTGTCAACCAGAGACAGGTGAGTCTCCTGACTGACAGCCAGGGACAGGTGTCCCCTGATTGGCAACCAGGGATATGTGTCTCTTGATTGACAACCAGGTACATGTGTCTCTTGATTGACAACCAGGTAGATGTGTCTCTTGATTGACAACCAGGGATGTGTCTCTTGATTGACAACCAGGGATGTGTCTCTTGATTGACAACCAGGTAGATGTGTCTCTTGATTGACAACCAGGTAGATGTGTCTCTTGATTGACAACCAGGGATGTGTCTCTTGATTGACAACCAGGTAGATGTGTCTCTTGCTTGATAACCAGGTAGATGTGTCTCTTGATTGACAACCAGGTAGACGTGTCTCTTGATTGACAACCAGGGATGTGTCTCTTGATTGACAACCAGGTAGATGTGTCTCTTGATTGGCAACCAGGTAGATGTGTCTCTTGATTGACAACCAGGTAGATGTGTCTCTTGATTGACAACCAGGTAGATGTGTCTCTTGATTGACAACCAGGGATGTGTCTCTTGATCGACAACCAGGTAGATGTGTCTCTTGATTGACAACCAGGTAGATGTGTCTCTTGATTGACAACCAGGTAGATGTGTCTCTTGATTGACAACCAGGGATATGTCTCTCTTGATTGACAACCAGTTACAAGTGTGTCTCTTGATTGACAACCAGGTAGATGTGTCTCTTGATTGGCAACCAGGGACACGTGCTTCTCCTGATTGGCAACAAGGTACGTGTGTCCGCTGACTGTCAACCAGAGACAGGTGTCTCCTGACTGACAACTAGGGACCGGTGTCTCCTGATCGGCAACCAGGGATATGTGTCTCCTGAGTGGCAACATGGTACGTGTGTCCACTGACTGTCAACCAGAGACAGGTGTCTCCTGACTGACAACCAGGTACATGTGTCTCTTGATTGACAACCAGGTAGATGTGTCTCCTGACTGACAACCAGGTGCATGTGTCTCTTGATTGACAACCAGGTAGATGTGTCTCTTGATTGGCAACCAGGGACACGTGCTTCTCCTGATTGGCAACAAGGTACGTGTGTCCACTGACTGTCAACCAGAGACAGGTGTCTCCTGACTGACAACTAGGGACTGGTGTCTCCTGATCGGCAACCAGGGATATGTGTCTCCTGAGTGGCAACACGGTACATGTGTCCGCTGACTGTCAACCAGAGATAGGTGAGTCTCCTGACTGACAGCCAGGGACAGGTGTCCCCTGATTGGCAACCAGGTACATGTGTCTCTCGATTGACAACCAGGGACAGGTGTCTCCTGATTGGCAACCAGGTAGATGTGTCTCTCGATTGACAACCAGGGCTGTGTGTCTCCTGATTGACAACCGGAGACAAGTGTGTCTCCTGATTGTCAATCAGGAACAGGGGAGGGAACCAGGGCTCAGACCAAAGGTGAAATGCAGCAAATTGAAGTGCACAGGAAGTGGAAACAAAAACCAGAGCCCTGGACAGGAAGTAATACCAAACCCGGGAAAACAATCAGTCCAATCCGTCATCTAAGTGCTCGGTCAGTACACTTAGATGAGCACACTTAGTGCGCTGTGTACTTACTTCCTTAGTGTGGGAGTTTTGCCATTTCTGTCCAGAGATGACCCCCCCACCCCCCTGCACACCCTCAGTCCCCCGCGGTGTGCGGTCACGTAGCAACATAAACAGCCATCAGGAAACAATTGTCACCCGTCGCACGCGCGGCTGTCGTTTCTTATTCATGGCGTGTGTTGTTTACCTTCATGTAAGACGGCGTGCTTATTATCTCCGTGTGCAATGCACGCGCACTCATGTGCCACCGACGCCACGCGGGGGCGGTGAGGACCAAGACGAATGAAAAGGTGCAGATGGTTTGTTTGATGGCCCTCAGACTCTGCAGCCTCCAGCTTGCGTCTAATCGCCCGTCAGGGGGTGGACATAATCAATGCTAATTGGCTAATTGGATTCCAACGTCTTTTAGCCTGAGGCTGAAAGAGGGAAAACAGACATTTCTTCTACCGCTGTTCTGGTCTTACATGTATTTACATCCTTGATTGGATCGCCTGTCGGATAAGACGCCAGGTCCATGCCGGGGGTAATGACCTGCGGGTGTGCAGGTGTGCCGGGCACTGACAACTAACCACGTGCACGTGGACACCATTAATCGGATTAAAAGCCTAACTGGGATAAAAATGCGTCATGTGAACACGCCAATCGGAATACGTCATATAGTTTGGATCCGAGTTTCTATGTGGTTTCTGCCGAGGGTCATTCAGGAAAACAACCCAAGTTTGGGTCAAAGTTGTCCTCACTGCGCATGTCTGTATGTGATGTCAGCTATACTTTGCCCATCAGAACTGTTCGTCTCGACCAGGGAATGGTGAGCTCTCCAAAAAAGATTCTTAAAAATATCCCAGATTACCCAGAATCCTTGGTTTTCCCGGGACATTTTGCCAATTGAAAATGAATGGGCGATTTCTCAACCTTGCACAAATCCGTTCCACCATCCCCAAACTCCACCTTGGACATTTAAACTAACATTTTCCCAGTTCAAAATATATTCCAGGATTTCCCAGTTTTCAAAGTCCACATTTTTTGAACCAATCCAACCATTCCACCTTCAAAACATAGTTGGGACAACTATTTATTTTCTGTACAAATTCACAGTTTTCCCAAAATTCCAGGAATTCTGAAATGCCAATTGTGTTACTATGTCAACATTTTTCAACCGATTTGAAAAATTCCAACACCATTCCAATTCCTGGTTTTTCCAAAAAGTCCTACATTTCCAGGAAATTCCCATTAAATAAATCGACATTATCGAAGTTACACAATGCCCAAAATTCTAAAAATGTTGCGCCACTTTTTACCCGATTCCGACCTTTCAACCATCCACACACTCTTCCGAGATCTCAAAGGCAAAACATGTTTTCTCTTTCCCAAAATTCCCGTTTTTTTCCAGGAATTTATCACCATTGACAATAAATGGTCAATTAAACCTCTACATATCCCACATTTCTCACCCGATTTGAACCATTCCACCATACCCACACTCCACTCACCTTGGACATTCAAACTAACATTTTCCGAGTTCAAAATAAATTCCAGGATTTCCCAGTTTTTCAAAGCCCTATCAAGGTCAAGGTTCAACTTTATTGTCCCCGCGGGGAAATTTGTCTTGGGCACAGTGCATCATTGCTTTCTTAACATACACAAAAACAACAGAACAAAAACACAAGCGCAGACACAACTACAAGCAGACAACTAACATTTAAACATCAGAACATGGAGCTTGATAGACATAGATGGCACTTTGATGTAGGCATCAAATCTACAGTATGGAGATAAAGATAAAGTGCCAGTGTACATTGCACTAGAGCTCATAGATAAAGTGCTTTGTGCTAAAGTGCTTAGTTCTAAAGTGCTATGTGCTAAAAAAGTGCTAACCTATGTATTAACATTCTATTGCACCTTGTTGGTCAGCTTAATGGAGGCTGGGACAAATGATCATTTAAGGCGGTTCGATTTGCATAGTGGGACCCGGAGTCTTCTCCCTGATGGCAGGGTTCTATATTCAGGGAAGAGTGGCTGTTGTGAGTTGGAAATCATTTTCTTAGCTTTTTTCCTAACTGCCTGCTCATAGATGCTCTGTATAGGCTCATATTCTTTCCTCCCTACGATTTTCATTGCCGTTTTATGCATGCCGGCCAGTTTGCTTTTTAACTTAATGGTTAGGTTGCCAAACCATGAGGTGATCCCGTATCTAATGATGCTCTCTACAATGGCACGGTAGAAAATCATCATGATGTGGGTGCTTACGCCGTACAATCTTAATCTTCGCAAAAAATATAGCCTCTGTTGCAGTCTATTGCACAGTTTGTCAATATGTGTCTTCCAGCAGAGAAGATTATTCACCTCTTCCTGGAAAGTTTTCAAAGTCCACATTTTTTGAACCAATCCAACCATTCCACCTTCAAAACATAGTTGGGACAACTATTTCTTTTGTGTACAAATTCACAGTTTTCCCAAAATTCCAGGATTTCTGAAATGCCAATTATGTTACTATGTCAACGTTTTTCAACCGATTTGAACAATTCCAACAACATTCCAATTCCTAGTTTTTCCCAAAAGTCCTACACTTCCAGGAAATACCCATTAAATAAATGGACATAGTCGAAGTTACACAATGCCCAAAATTCTAGAAATGTTGGCCCCTTTTTACCCGATTCCGACCTTTCAACCATCCACACACTCTTCCGAGATCTCAAAGGCAAAACAGGTTTTCTCTTTCCCAAAATTCCTGTTTTTTTTCAAAATAAATCCCAGGATTTCCCAGTTTTTCAATGCCCCCTTTTCACCTCTTCCTGGAAAGTTTTTAAAGTCCACATTTTTTTTAACCAATCCAACCATTCCACCTTCAAAACATAGATGGGACAACTATTTCTTTTCTGTAAAAATTCACAGTTTTCCCAAAATTCCAGGAATTCTGAAATGCCAATTATGTTACTATGTCAACATTTTTCAACCGATTTGAACAATTCCAACACCAACCCATTCATATCTTCTCGGACATATTTTCAAAAATTCCTGTTTTTTCCAAATAAGTCCTAAATTTCCAGGAAATTCCCATTAAATAAATGGACATAGTCAAAGTTATACAATGCCATAAATTCCAAAAAATTTGCGCCACTTTTTACCTGATTCCGACCTTTCAACCATCCACACACTCTTCCAAGATCTCAAAGGCAAAACATGTTTTCTCTTTCTCAAAATTCCCGTTTTTTCCAGGAATGTATCCCCATTGACAATAAATGGGCAATTAAACCTCTACATATCCCACATTTCTCACCCGATTTGAACCGTTCCACCATCCCCACACTCCACTCATCTTGGACATTTAAACTACCATTTTCCAAGTTCAAAACAAATTCCAGGAATTCCCAGTTTTCCAAAGCCCTATTTTCACCTCTTCCTGGAAAGTTTTCACAGTCCACTTTTTTGAACCAATCCAACCATTCCACCTTCAAAACATTCATTTTAGTTGGGACAACTTTTTTTTCCGTACAAATTCCCGGTTTTCCCGAAATTCCAGGATTTCCAAAATACCAATTTTGTTACCATGTCAAAAATGTTCAACCGATTAAAAAAATTCCAACACCAACTCATTCATATCTTCTAGGATATTAGTATTCATATTTTCAAAAATTCCCTGTTTCTCCAAAATTTCCAGGAAATTTCTATTAAATAAGATGGACATAGTCAAAATTCAACAATGCCCAAAATTCTAAAAAATTTGCACCACTTTTTACCTGATTCCGATCTTTCAACCATTCACACACACACACACACACACACACACACACACACACACACACACACACACACACACACACACACACACACACACACACACACACACACACACACACACACACACACACACACACACACACACACACACACACACACACACACACACACACACACACACACACACACACACACACACACTCTTCCGAGATTCCGAAGGCAAAACACGTTTTCTCTTTCCCAAAATTTGTGGTTTTCCCTTAATTTCCATGAATTTATCCCCATTGACAATGAATGGGCAATTAAATCTCTTCATGTCCCACATTTCTCATCCGATTTGAAAGGTTCCAACACCAACCCGTTTATATCTTCGAGGACGCGAGCAACAACATTTTCAAAAATTCCTGACTTTTCTGAAATTCCTAAATTTTCAGGAAATTCCCATTCCAATAAATGGACACAGTCAAAGTTCCACAATGCCCAAAATTCTAAAAATGTTGCGCCACTTTTTACCCAATTCCGACCTTTCAACCATTCACACACTTGCGAGATCTCGAAGGCAAAACAGTTTTTTTCTTTCCCCAAATTCCCGGTTTTTCCAGAATTTCCAGGAAATTCTCCCCATTGACAATATACCAACTTCTGCATATCCCACATTTCTCATCCGATTTGAACCATTCCAACGTCCACATATTCCACTCACCCTGTACATTCAAGCCAGAATGTTTCCCGGTTTCAAAAAATCCTTGATTACCAGGAATTACCAAGGATTTCCTCTCTTTGAATATGAATGGGGAATATACAAATCTCTCTACATCCCACATACCTCAAACGATTCAAAGCGTTCCATCATCCGCACACACCACTCACCCTGGACATTCCAGCCAGCATGTTTCCCAATTCCGAAAATTCCCTGCTAAACTAGTAAGTGACTTTTGATGCTCAAATCAAGATGATAATGCTAATGTTAGCTATCGGAATTTTGCATGGTAGCAATAAATAGCCACCATAATGTGCAACGTGTGGGAACTACTTAGTACTGAGTAATGAAACTGGGTTCTTTATGTGCATGGCAGTAATCATGTTAAAGAGGTTCATTTAGCCTACTAATGTGTATTTATAAATGGTTGATTTATATAGGCTAGTAAGGTAAAGTTTTGTACCTGACAAGTTTGGGCTATCTTGCTTCTGCAGCCTTCCTTCCTTGAAGGCTGCAGAAGCAAGATAGCCCAAACTTGTCAGGTACAAAACTTTACCTTACTAGCCTATATAAATCAACCATTTATAAATGGTAGTAATCAGAGCGGAAATAAAAAGTAGCTACCAGTTCTACATTTCGGTGCTAAAAGAATGCATTGACGCATTAACGCAAAATTCTATAGTCGTTTTTGACTCGTCATTTGATACAACACCTCACACATGTTGCCGCAGTCGGCACAAACCAAACAACACAAACCTTCCCCGTTGTGCACCGGTTCCGAATTCCTTAATCCCGAACCAAGAGCAGTCAGAATCCGTGATGAAGTCACTTCAAGACAAAACCAAAAGAGGAAGTGGAACAAAAGTAAGAGCGCGAGACAGGAAGAAACACAAAACACAAGAAAAACAATCAAACTTCGTAAGTAGTGTGGAGAATGCATATATGTTTAAGAGTTCTTTCTCTATTCATAGTCATGTTTGGAGCAGCTAGTATTTTTCCATTTATACTTTGTATACTTGTTTCTCTTTGTCTGCAGATGTCTGTGTAGTGTTTTAGGCATTGGAATGTGGCAGAGATGCATCCCCGTCCTTATCTTATCAGTGTTGGTGAAGGGGGAGGCATTCCTTTCTGGACAGGGTGGGGGCTGTTTTCGTATTCAAGAAGTTGTCTTTTTCCGTTTGAACGTTAGACCAATTCGAGATGCCGGTATGACTGTGTTAGTGTGGGCTGGTCTCCTAAAGCTTTAGGAAAACTTGATAATATTCCTATTCTGTCTTGATGGTCCTTCTTACTCTGCATATATGTCATCTAAAGAACTTGGGATTGACCAGTGACTTTCATTCCCTGAGAGGAAGACTGGTCAGATGCAACAATTGCGAGAGTTTATGTTTTCATTTGTCAATTACCCTCATTTTAAAATAGGTGTCACAACAAGAAGAATGCACAAAAAGCCGAATAAAATGTAAAAGGCAGAGCTGGGATCTTGCGGGGTACTTTGTCTCTCTGGTGCTTCAGTGTTGTAAACAAGTCTTGTCAGAGGTGGTCTCTGAAGTTGAATAGAATGTCCTTGATGTTCCAGCGATCATCTGTACAGAAGACAAGAGACTGACAAGCTGCAGTGAGTTCAGTAGTTTCACTGCGTCTAAAAGAAGAAGACATGTTTACTTCTTCTGGTTCTTAGTAGAAGTGTTGATGCTGCTCCTGACAAAGTCTGCACTTCTTGATTTATTCCCAGGACTTTCTTTTTAGACTCTGAACCACCAAAGAGGTTTTTACACACTCTTAAAACAGCACACCGTTGTGGTTCTTGAAGGAAGTAAGCAAGAAACACACCTGCATCTTGGTAACTGGACCATTTAGAGCAGGTACGCAAAATGTCATGAGTTTAAATAAGGAACCTTGCCTGCAGTAAGACTGCATTTGTTATAAAAGACTGGTCTTTATGCGGTCTTTTTTGACAGTGTGGGCAATTTACATGAATAAACTTGAATTATACTCTGCAAATGTTTTGTGTGCAGCATTTACTTATATGACTCAATGCAGACAACCTTCCCTAGTAATGGTGGAAAAAAATAAAATAATAATAATAAATCCAACCAACACAAAATGTAACACACATGGTCACATATAACACCACCTGCTTGCTCAACTTTGTGGAAATTATACAAAAATGTCTATGCACCATTAAAAAAAAAAAAACATTACAAAGCATGGTAAGAAAAATGCAAAATACTCTCTCTACACTTATCCATGTTTGGCACAATTTAGCTGCTTGATATTTCTCATTGATTACAAAACTTTAAGGAGGTCGTTACGGAAGTAAACAAAGTAGGAGTCGAACTTTCACATACTCTTAATATCCAACTGTATTCATTATTAATTGTATATCCTTTATATTAATATAATATGTACACATATGTGTATATATATATATATATATATATATATATATATATATATATATATATATATATATATATATATATATATATATATATATACATATACATATATGTATATATATATATATATATATATATATATATATATATATATATATATATATATATATATATATATATATATATATATATATATATATATATATATATATATATATATATATATACACTACCGTTCAAAAGTTTGGGGTCACCCAAACAGTTTTGTGGAATAGCCTTCATTTCTAAGAACAAGAATAGACTGGTTTCTCATAGTCATTCACCGATGTCCCACTGGGGTGAGTTTTTCCTTGCCCGTATGTGGGCTCTGTACCGAGGATGTCGTTGTGGCTTGTGCAGCCCTTTGAGACACTTGTGATTTAGGGCTATACAAATAAACATTGATTAATTGACTGTGGCGTTTCAGATGAAAGTTCTCTTTTTCTGGCCATTTTGAGCGTTTAATTGAGCCCACAAATGTGATGCTCCAGAAAGTCAATCTGCTCAAAGGAAGGTCAGTTTTGTAGCTTCTGTAAGGAGCTAAAGTGTTTTCAGATGTGTGAACATGATTGCACAAGGGTTTTCTAATCATCAATTAGCCTTCTGAGCCAATGAGCAAACACATTGTACCATTAGAACACTGGAGTGATAGTTGCTGGAAATGGGCCTCTATACACCTATGTAGATATTGCACCAAAAAGCAGACATTTGCAGCTAGAATAGTCATTTAGCACATTAGCAATGTATAGAGTGTATTTCTTTCAAGTTAAGAGTAGTTTAAAGTTATCTTCATTGAAAAGTACAGTGCTTTTCCTTCAAAAATAACCACATTTACATGTGACCCCAAACTTTTGAACGCTAGTGTATATATATATATATATATATATATATATATATATATATATATATATATATATATATATATATATATATATATATATATATATATATATATATATATATATATATATATATATATACATATATATATATATATATATATATATATACATATATATATGTATGTGTGGGAAAAATCACAAGACTATTTCATCTCTACAGGCCTGTTTCATGAGGGGTTTCCCTCAATCATCAGGAGATTTATATTATATATATATATATATATATATATATATATATATATATATATATATATATATATATATATATATATATATATATATATATATATATATATATATATATATATATATATATATATATATATATATTAGATTTTATAAGCATATACGAGGTCCAAATAGAACCCATTTAGGCCTTGTAGGTCCAAAAAGAGCTTTAGTGGTCCCAGTAATAAATGGGGTTGTCCAAAAGTTCTAAAATGCCCCCAAAAGGAGCCCAGTCCTGACCCGGTCCCCATACTCTTTGGGTACATTTTGGGCCTTTCGGAGCACGAGGACATTTATGTGTAAGTCTGTTTTGCGGTAATTTTAGCATTTTAAGGGTTTAATGGTCCTTTTTAGGGTATTTTTGGAACTTCAGGTCTGTTAGTCCTTTTTTCCTGAGTCCATGGACACGAAGCCGGCCGCGTTTCTGGGTGTTGTTGATGAATGACTTTGGCTTTGCATAGTAGAGTTTTAACTTGCACTTACAGATGTAGCGACCAACTGTGGTTACTGACAGTGGTGATATCCTTTACACACTGACGTTGCTTTTTGATGCAGTACCGCCTGAGGGATCAAACGTCACGGGCATTCAATGTTCATTACGCTTATGTGCATATATATATATATATATATCTTAATTAGATTATCCAAAAAATAGTGCTCGATACCGTGGTAGAGCGTAATATGTATGTGTGGGGAAAAAATCACAAGACTATTTCATCCCTACAGGCCTGTTTCATGAGGGGTTTTCCTCAATCTTCAGGAGATTTTTTTTTTTTTTTTTTTAAATCCTCAGGAGATTTTTTTTTTCAAAAAAAAAAAAAAATCTCCTGAGGATTGAGGAAAACCCCTCATGAAACAGGCCTGTAGAGATGAAATAGTCTTGTGATTTTTTTCCCACACATACATATATATATATATATATATATATATATATATATATATATATATATATATATATATATATATATATATATATATATATATATATACGACATACACACACACATAATTTGCATGCAGTCAGCTTTGGCTTTGCATAGTAGAATTTTACCGGTACCGGGCCGCGGAAGAAATTTGACAGTGGTGATATCCTTTACACACTGACGTTGCTTTTTGATGCAGTACCGCCTGAGGGATCAAACGTCACGGCATTCAATGTTCATTATGCTTACGTGCATATATATATATATATATATATATATATATATATATATATATATATATATATATATATATATATATATATATATATATATATATATATATATATATATATATATATATATATATATATATATATATATATATATATATATATATACGACATACACACACACATAATTTGCATGTAGTCGGCTTTGGCTTTGCATAGTAGATTTTTACCGGTACCGGTCCGCGGACCGATTGGTACCGGTCCGCGGAAGCAATAAAAAAAAAGAAAAAAAAAAATTATTTAATTTTTTTATTTTTTTTAAAAATTAAATCAACATAAAAAACACAATATATACATATTGTGTATGTGTATGTCAATATAGATCAATACAGTCTGCAGAGATACAGTCTGTAAGCACACATGATTGTATTTCTTTATGAAATTTTTTTTTTTTAAAAATTATAAAAAAAATAAATAAAAAAAAATGACAAAAAGGTTCTCTAGAAGGAGCCTTATGGTTCAGAAACACTGTAAGGGCCTCTGGGCCGCACTTTGGACACCCTTACTGCCCGAGTGGTTGTAGAGAAGAGAGTTGATGGTATCTATATACACGTAAACTTAGTCATCATGACTCCAGCTGAAGATAACCTGCACTAGAAACTGGACCCGGACCTCCCCGGACACCTTGTGAGGCCACCTGCGCCATCGTTGGACCTTCCGATGTGTACCAAAGGTCCGGGTCTTGTTCTTGTGCCCCCGCTGGCCTCTGCTTTAGAGACCCGTGACCACGGAGGTCTTTGTTATCTGCCACGTGTACGTCTTGGTCAATGCCCGCATCTCCTGAGACTGATCAATTCTAATTAGCTTGTAGCCTCTCAGGGCGCCTCTGGCTAATGGACCTCTAAACTACCCCCACCACCACCACCACCACCACCACCACCACCACCATGCAAACATATGTTTTATCGCATTGATAAGGTGCGGCGCATCTGTTGGACGAGGGCCTAATTATTCCCCAAAAGACGGGGACAAGATGGCACGTTACCATGGTGATAAAAGAACCTCTTTTACATCATGCAAGGAGTCGACTCTTTGCAACACAAGTGGGTTTAACCTGCGGCTGTGACAGTGTGGAGGGGAGATAAGACCCCCCCCCCCCCCCACCTAAAAGGACGAGGACTAACACACACACACACACACACACACACACACACACACACACACACACACACACACACACACACCACTATTGCATCTGGTCCGGCTCATCCAATTACTTGTCAGCGGCCGACAGAAAAGAAGCGTAACTTCAGTGAGAACAAGAACTCGGTTTATTTTAAACGACCTGCCAGAGAAGAAGTTGAAAGCAGAGCGTGTGTTCTTCAAACTGTACTTTGGCTCCCGGAACATCCTGGGAGACTGTACATGCAAACATACATGCAAACATACATGCAGACATACATGCAAACATACATGCAAACATACATGCAAACATACATACAAACATACATGCAAACATACATGCAAACATACATGCAAACATACATGCAAACATACATACAAACATACATGCAAACATACATACAAACATACATACAAACATACATGCAAACATACATGCAAACATACATGCAAACATACATGCAAACATACATGCAAACATACATGCAAACATACATACAAACATACATACAAACATACATGCAAACATACATGCAAACATACATGCAAACATACATGCAAACATACATGCAAACATACATGCAAACATACATGCAAACATACATACAAACATACATACAAACATACATGCAAACATACATGCAAACATACATGCAAACATACATGCAAACATACATGCAAACATACATACAAACATACATGCAAACATACATACAAACATACATGCAAACATACATGCAAACATACATGCAAACATACATGCAAACATACATACAAACATACATGCAAACATACATACAAACATACATGCAAACATACATGCAAACATACATGCAAACATACATGCAAACATACATGCAAACATACATACAAACATACATGCAAACATACATGCAAACATACATGCAAACATACATACAAACATACATGCAAACATACATGCATACATACATGCAAACATACATGCAAACATACATACAAACATACATGCAAACATACATGCAAACATACATGCAAACATACATACAAACATACATACAAACATACATGCAAACATACATGCAAACATACATGCAAACATACATACAAACATACATGCAAACATACATGCAAACATACATGCAAACATACATGCAAACATACATACAAACATACATGCAAACATACATACAAACATACATGCAAACATACATACAAACATACATGCAAACATACATGCAAACATACATGCAAACATACATGCAAACATACATGCAAACATACATACAAACATACATGCAAACATACATACAAACATACATGCAAACATACATACAAACATACATGCAAACATACATACAAACATACATACAAACATACATGCAAACATACATGCAAACATACATGCAAACATACATGCAAACATACATGCAAACATACATGCAAACATACATACAAACATACATGCAAACATACATACAAACATACATGCAAACATACATGCAAACATACATACAAACATACATGCAAACATACATACAAACATACATGCAAACATACATACAAACATACATGCAAACATACATGCAAACATACATACAAACATACATGCAAACATACATACAAACATACATGCAAACATACATGCAAACATACATACAAACATACATGCAAACATACATACAAACATACATGCAAACATACATGCAAACATACATACAAACATACATGCAAACATACATGCAAACATACATGCAAACATACATACAAACATACATGCAAACATACATGCAAACATACATACAAACATACATGCAAACATACATACAAACATACATGCAAACATACATGCAAACATACATGCAAACATACATACGTACGCACGTATATTCATACACGTATATTCATACATACAGTACGTACATACATACATACACACGTGTATTCATACATACAGTACATACATACACACATATATTCATACATACAGTACATACATACATACACACGTATATTCATACATACAGTACATACATACATACATACATATGCACGTATGTTCATGGATACGTACATACGCACATACACACGTATAATCATACATACATACATACATACACACATATATTCATACATGCATACACACATATATTCATACATGCATACACACATATATCCATTCATACATACATACATACATACGCACGTACACACGTATATTCATACATACATACACACATACACACGTATATTCATACATACAGTACATACATACATATGCACGTATATTCATACATACGTACATACAGTACATACATACATACATACACACGTATATTCATACATACAGTACATACACACATACACACGTATATTCATACATACAGTACATACATACATACATACATACATACACACGTATATTCATGGATACGTACATACGCACATACACACATATAATCATACATACATACATACACACATATATTCATACATACATACACACATACACACATATATCCATACATACATACATACGCACGTACACACGTATATTCGTACATACATACACACATACACACGTATATTCATACATACAGTACATACATACATATGCACGTATATTCATACATACGTACATACATTCATACATACAGTACATACATACATACGCAAATACACACGTACATTCATACATACGCACTTACACACGTATATTCATACGTACGTACATACATACATGTGCACATACACACGTATATTCATACATACAGTACATACATACATACATATGCACGTATATTCATACATACGTACATACATTCATACATACAGTACATACATACATACATACATACATACACACATATATTCATACATACGTACATTCATACACACACACACACATACATACATAGGTACATACGCAAATACACACGTACATTCATACATACGTACATTCATACATACGCACTTACACACGTATTTTCATACATACAGTACATTCATACACACACATACATACATACATACACACACACATACATACATACATACGCACATTCAGACGTATATTCATACATTTGTACTGTACATTCATACGCACATACACAGGTACGAACGCATGCACATACATACGCAGGTATATTCATACATACGCACATACACACGTACGTATATTCATACATACATACATACATACATACACACGTACACACGTATATTCATACAAACAGTACATACATAGACACGTATATTCATACATACGTACATTCATACACACATACATTCATACATACATACCCAAATACACACGTACATTTATACATACATAAATTCATACACACGTACATACAGACATACGCACATACACATGTATATTCATACGTACATTCATACACACGTACATACAGACATACGCACATACACATGTATATTCATATATACATTCATACACACGTACATACAGACATACACACTTACACATGTATATTCATACATACATTCATACACACGTACATACAGACATACACACTTACACATGTATATTCATACATACATTCATACACACCTACATACAGACATACGCACATACACATGTATATACATACATACATTCATACACACGTACATACAGACATACATACTTACACATGTATATTCATACATACATTCATACACACGTACATACAGACATACGCACATACACACGTATATTCATACACAAACACATACATACGCACATACACACATATATTCATACATATGTACTGTACATTCATGCGCGCATACACAGGTACGAACGCATGCACATACATACGCACGTATATTCATACATATGTAATCAAATCAAATCAAATCAACTTTATTTATAAAGCACATTTAAAATGTACCACAGGGGGAGCCAAAGTGCTGTACAACGGGCAGGTTAGAACCGAGCAAACACAACACAACACAACACAAACAGAACACGATACAAAATAAATAAATAAAACATAAAAAGCAGGTGTATTATGGGATGCCATTGCAGGATGGAGATCACTCAGTGTTAAAAGCCATGGAATAAAAGTATGTTTTGAAGAGAGATTTAAAAACAGGAAGAGAGGAGGCTTGTCTAACTCTCAGAGGTAGGTCGTTCCAGAGCTTGGGAGCAGCAGCGGCGAAAGCTCTGTCACCTCTAAGCTTCAGCCTTGTGTCTGGGACCGTCAGTAGCAGCTGATCGGCTGATCTTAGGTACTGTACATTCATACGCGCATACACAGGTACGAACGCACGCACATACATACACACGTATATTCATACATACGCACATACACACGTATATTCATACATACGCACATACACACGTATATTCATGCATACATACTGTACATACATACACACGTATATTCATACATATGTACTGTACATTCATACGCGCATACACAGGTACGAACGCACACACATACATACACACGTATATTCATACATACGCACATACACACGTATATTCATACACAAACATAAATACATACATACGCAAATACATACATGCACACGTACATTCATACATATGTACTGTACATTCATATGCGCATACATAGGTACATACGCACACACGCACGTACTGTACATACATACACACACGCGCGGCCCATTCCCTGAAAACAATACATGCACACTTGACATACACGTATACATACGTAACCACAGGGGAGTATTCTGTTATTCTTCATTAACGCCATGAAATCAACATGTAACTGCAATTTGTTCCTGTTGGCGGACGATTCTGCCATCCTGCCCTCGGACTGGGACAAATAAGTGCACTCAGCACCGAACTAAGTCGTGTCCGTCTCTGGCTTTCCGATAACAAGCTGTCACCACACCTGGGGAAAACAGAGTCCACCCTATTTGGGTCCAAGCACAGCCTGGGTAAATCCCCGGGCTTTACGATCAAAGCAGGCGATACCGTAATCAGCGGTGAAGATAATCAGAATCAGAAATCAGAAATACTTTTATTAATCCCTGAGAGGAAATCAAAATTTTCCGCACAATCCCATTGAAGATCAGACAAACATTACAGGGAGACAGAACAGGATGAAACATTACAGGGAGACAGAACAGGATTGCTGACGGGTCTGCCAACTTCCGGCGCCCCTTACAAAAAAGGTGAGACACAGGTAAACAATGGGAGTGGACATTTAAAGGCCTACTTAAAGCCACTACTAGCGACCACGCATTCTGATAGTTTATATATCAATGATGACATCTTAACATTGCAACACATGCCAATACTTAACTTATAAAGTGACATTTTACATTTCCCGCCAAACTTTCGGTTGGAAACGTCTATGTATGACGTGAAAGGTGAAACGGAAGTATGCGGACACCATTGAATCCAATACAAAAAGCTCTGTTTTGATCGCAAAATTCCACAGTATTGTGGACATCTGTGTTGGTGAATCTTTTGCAATTTGTTTAATGAACAATGGAGACTGCAAAGAAGAAAGTTGTAGGTGGGATCGGTGTATTAGCGGCTGGCTGCAGCAACACAACCAGGAGGACTTTGACTTGGATAGCAGGTGAGCACAGGTGTTGATGAGCAGATGAGGGCTGGCTGGCGTAGGTGGAGAGCTAATGTTTTTAGCATAGCTCTGTGAGGTCCCGTAGCTAAGTTAGCTTCAATGTTGTCGTTAGCAACAGCATTGTTAAGCTTCGCCAGGCTGGAAAGTATTAACCGTGTAGTTACATGTCCATGGTTTAATAGTATTGTTGATCTTCTGTCTATCCTTCCAGTCAGGGGCTTATTTCTTTTGTTTCTATATGCAGTTAAGCCCGATGCTATCACGTTAGCTCCGTAGCTAAAGTGCTTCGCCGATGTATTGTCGTGGAGATAAAAGTCACTGTGAATGTCCATTTGGCGTTCTGGACTCTCATTTTCAAGAGGATATAGTATCCCAGGTGGTTTCCAATACAAATCTGTGATCCACAATAGAAAAAGGAGAGAGTGTGGAATCCAATGAGCCAGCTTGTACCTAAGTTACGGTCAGAGCGAAAAAAGATACGTCCTGCACTGCACTCTAGTCCTTCACTCTCACGTTCCTCATCCACGAATCTTTCATCCTGGCTCAAATTAATGGGGTAATCGTCGCTTTCTCGGTCCAAATCTCTCTCGCTGCTGGTGTAAACAATGTGCAGATGTGAGGAGCCTTTCAACCTGTGACGTCACGCTACTTTCAACCTGTGACGTCACGCTACTTTCAACCTGTGACGTCACGCTACTTTCAATCTGTGACGTCACGCTACTTTCAACCTGTGACGTCACGCTACTTTCAACCTGTGATGTCATGCTACTTTCAAGCTGTGACGTCACGCTACTTTCAACCTGTGACGTCACGCTACTTTCAACCTGTGACGTCACGCTACTTTCAACCTGTGACGTCACGCTACTTCCAACCTGTGACGTCACGCTACTTCCAACCTGTGACGTCACGCTACTTTCAACCTGTGACGTCACGCTACTTTCAACCTGTGACGTCACGCTACTTCCAACCTGTGACGTCACGCTACTTCCAACCTGTGACGTCACGCTACTTTCAACCTGCGACGTCACGCTACTTTCAACCTGTGACGTCACGCTACTTTCAACCTGTGACGTCACGCTACTTTCAACCTGTGACGTCACGCTACTTTCAACCTGTGACGTCACGCTACTTTCAACCTGTGACGTCACGCTACTTTCAACCTGTGACGTCACGCTACTTTCAACCTGTGACGTCACGCTACTTTCAACCTGTGACGTCACGCTACTTTCAACCTGTGACGTCACGCTACTTTCAACCTGTGACGTCACGCTACTTTCAAGCTGTGACGTCACGCTACTTTCAACCTGTGACGTCACGCTACTTTCAACCTGTGACGTCACGCTACTTCCAACCTGTGACGTCACGCTACTTTCAACCTGTGACGTCACGCTACTTTCAACCTGTGACGTCACGCTACTTTCAACCTGTGACGTCACGCTACTTCCAACCTGTGACGTCACGCTACTTTCAACCTGTGACGTCACGCTACTTTCAACCTGTGACGTCACGCTACTTTCAACCTGTGACGTCACGCTACTTCCAACCTGTGACGTCACGCTACTTCCAACCTGTGACGTCACGCTACTTTCAAGCTGTGACGTCACGCTACTTTCAACCTGTGACGTCACGCTACTTTCAACCTGTGACGTCACGCTACTTTCAACCTGTGACGTCACGCTACTTTCAACCTGTGACGTCACGCTACTTTCAACCTGTGACGTCACGCTACTTCCAACCTGTGACGTCACGCTACTTTCAACCTGTGACGTCACGCTACTTTCAGCCTGTGACGTCACGCTACTTCCAACCTGTGACGTCACGCTACTTCCAACCTGCGACGTCACGCTACTTTCAACCTGTGACGTCACGCTACTTTCAACCTGTGACGTCACGCTACTTTCAACCTGTGACGTCACGCTACTTTCAACCTGTGACGTCACGCTACTTTCAACCTGTGACGTCACGCTACTTTCAACCTGTGACGTCACGCTACTTCCAACCTGTGACGTCACGCTACTTTCAACCTGTGACGTCACGCTACTTCCAACCTGTGACGTCACGCTACTTTCAACCTGTGACGTCACGCTACTTTCAACCTGTGACGTCACGCTACTTCCAACCTGTGACGTCACGCTACTTCCAACCTGTGACGTCACGCTACTTTCAAGCTGTGACGTCACGCTACTTTCAACCTGTGACGTCACGCTACTTTCAACCTGTGACGTCACGCTACTTTCAACCTGTGACGTCACGCTACTTTCAACCTGTGACGTCACGCTACTTTCAAGCTGTGACGTCACGCTACTTTCAACCTGTGACGTCACGCTACTTTCAACCTGTGACGTCACGCTACTTTCAAGCTGTGACGTCACGCTACTTTCAACCTGTGACGTCACGCTACTTTCAACCTGTGACGTCACGCTACTTCCAACCTGTGACGTCACGCTACTTTCAACCTGTGACGTCACGCTACTTTCAACCTGTGACGTCACGCTACTTTCAACCTGTGACGTCACGCTACTTCCAACCTGTGACGTCACGCTACTTTCAACCTGTGACGTCACGCTACTTTCAACCTGTGACGTCACGCTACTTTCAACCTGTGACGTCACGCTACTTCCAACCTGTGACGTCACGCTACTTCCAACCTGTGACGTCACGCTACTTTCAAGCTGTGACGTCACGCTACTTTCAACCTGTGACGTCACGCTACTTTCAACCTGTGACGTCACGCTACTTTCAACCTGTGACGTCACGCTACTTTCAACCTGTGACGTCACGCTACTTTCAACCTGTGACGTCACGCTACTTCCAACCTGTGACGTCACGCTACTTTCAACCTGTGACGTCACGCTACTTTCAGCCTGTGACGTCACGCTACTTCCAACCTGTGACGTCACGCTACTTCCAACCTGCGACGTCACGCTACTTTCAACCTGTGACGTCACGCTACTTTCAACCTGTGACGTCACGCTACTTTCAACCTGTGACGTCACGCTACTTTCAACCTGTGACGTCACGCTACTTTCAACCTGTGACGTCACGCTACTTTCAACCTGTGACGTCACGCTACTTCCAACCTGTGACGTCACGCTACTTTCAACCTGTGACGTCACGCTACTTCCAACCTGTGACGTCACGCTACTTTCAACCTGTGACGTCACGCTACTTTCAACCTGTGACGTCACGCTACTTCCAACCTGTGACGTCACGCTACTTCCAACCTGTGACGTCACGCTACTTTCAAGCTGTGACGTCACGCTACTTTCAACCTGTGACGTCACGCTACTTTCAACCTGTGACGTCACGCTACTTTCAACCTGTGACGTCACGCTACTTTCAACCTGTGACGTCACGCTACTTTCAAGCTGTGACGTCACGCTACTTTCAACCTGTGACGTCACGCTACTTTCAACCTGTGACGTCACGCTACTTCCAACCTGTGACGTCACGCTACTTTCAACCTGTGACGTCACGCTACTTTCAACCTGTGACGTCACGCTACTTTCAACCTGTGACGTCACGCTACTTCCAACCTGTGACGTCACGCTACTTCCAACCTGTGACGTCACGCTACTTTCAACCTGTGACGTCACGCTACTTTCAAGCTGTGACGTCACGCTACTTTCAACCTGTGACGTCACGCTACTTTCAACCTGTGACGTCACGCTACTTCCGCTACAGGCAAGGCTTTTTTTTATCAGCGAGCAAAAGTTGCGAACTTTATCGTGGATTTTCTCTACTAAATCCTTTCAGCAAAAATATGTCAATATCGCCAAATGATGAAGTATGACACATAGAATGGATCTGCTATTCCCGTTTAAATAAAAACATGTAATTTCAGTAGGCCTTTAATGATGAATATTTAATGGGCCACAATGCAAACAAGCCTTTTGGCTTTTTGTGCCATCAATTTGCCCTTTTAAAGCATCGCATGGATTCAATTCTTTAAGATGTCAATAAACTTGTCAATCAATCAATGAAATGCCAAGCCACATTGTATCACATCATTGTATTCTGCTTTTATTCACCATTTACACAACGTGCCAACTTCACTGCTTTTGGCTTTTGTATTGATTTATGGATTTTTCCAACCTCACCGAGTTAAGCAAGAAGAAGAGTTCGGTGTTTTTTACGAGGTGATTGCTGCTCTTTAAGTGTGTTTCCTGGAGGCCAGAGGACGTCTTCCGCAGAAAGTCCTCCTGTGTTTGGACGCTGGGGTGCATTCCTGAAGAAGGACTATTCCGTGGAAAGACCCCCCCCCCCCCCCACCCCCCCCGTCGCCCCCTTTTGTGGTCCGACCTGAAAGTGCTGGCTTGTGTCGACGCCTCCTTCACTAAGCGAGGGTCAGCGTTGACTGGGGACTTTCTTTAAATGTCCGCCGCCATCAATCGCCTTTTACGGCAGAAGAATTAGCTGCAGGTTTATTTTTAGAATCAATAAGGTTTTTCCTTTTCTTTGCTGACACACACACACACACACACACACACACACACACACACACACACACACACACACACACACACACACACATACACACACACACACACACACACACGCACACACACACACACACACACACACACACACACACACACACACACACACACACACACACACACACCCTTGTATTTGTTACCTTCTTGAGAGCTGAGAAAAAAGCCTCCCTCTTTAGGACCAGCCTTTCTAGATATATAAAGAAGTGTGGTGGATTGTCCGAAGCTTAAACAGGCAACAAAAGTAGTTTAGTACAACAAATTTATTTACCCATTATCAGAAGTGCAGGTTGAATGAAGTTGGCCGTGCAGACAGACCACATGTTACTCCGGAGTAAACAAGACACACACAAGCCAAAATCACTGCCGAGTTCCGGTCTTCTGCCATTTTTTATATGTCTCTTGTGCATCATCGTTTGTTATCTAAATGCGTCAATGTCTTGTTGTTTTCCCTATCTGTTCCATAACAACTCCAATCCTTTAGACAGTCAACACATTCTATAGACAGGTTGGCACGACTTAATATTCACTTTTGTCCCACAACTGCTCCATTCAATGGAACAAAATACAAGATAATTGAAAATGAGCGGACATTCTTAAAAGACAAGAAATATAGGTCAAAAGGTCAGAAATTCTACGACAAAGTGTATTTAAAATGTCATAATTTTACATAAAAAAGTCATAATTTTACATAAAAAGTCATAATTTTACATACACACACACTCTTGTATGTGTTACCTTCTTGAGACGTGAGAAAAAAGCCTCCCTCTTTAGGACCAGCCTTTCTAGATATATAAAGAAGTGTATTTACAACATTAATAATATATACATACTATGCACATATAAAAAAAATCTTGTTGTGAAAAATGAGTTGGAATTTCCCAAGAAAAAGGTCACAATTTCGCAAGAAAAACTAAAAGTCGTCATCTTACTCAACGCAAGTCAAAGGTTTACAAGAAAAACTGAACATTTGCGCAATGTTATGATAAAAGTTGGAATTGTACTCGATAACAGTCGCAATTTTACAAGAAAAGCTTCAAACGTTGGCAATTTTATGAAAAAAGTCGTAATTTTACTCGACAAAACTCGCAATTTAATCAGAAAACTTTAAAATGTTGGCAATATTATAATAATAATCGTAATTTTGCTCGGCAAAATAATGACAAAAGTCATAATTTTGCTCCAAAAATGTTGCTGTGTTACAAGAACAACAAAAAAAATTGGCAATATTGTGATAAAAGTCCAAATTTTATATGACAAATGTCGCCATTTTGCATTAAAAAGTAATAATTTTACATAAAAAAGTAACAATTTTACATAAAAAAGTAACAATTTTACATAAAAATGTAATAATTTTACATAAAAAAGTAATAATTTTTTCATAAAAAAGTAAAATGATGACTTTTGTCATAATTTTGCCGAGCAAAATTCAGATTATTATTATAATATGGCCAACAATTGAAAGTTTTCTGATAAAATTGTGACTTTTGTCGAGGAAAATTGCCAACATTTTGAAGCTATTCTTGTCAAATTGCGACTGTTATTGAGTAAAATTCCAACTTTTATCATAACATTGCACAAATGTTGCGTTTTTCTTGTAAAAATTTGACTTGCGTTAAAGTACAATCATTTTACTCCAAAAACGTTGTTGTTTTACAACAACAAAAAAATTGGTAATATTGTGATAAAAGTCCGAATTTTATATGACAAATGTTGTCATTTTGCATTAAAATGTCATAATTTTACATAAAAAAGTCATAATTTTACATAAAAAGTCATAATTTTACATACACACACACTCTTGTATTTGTTACCTTCTTGAGAGCTGAGAAAACCAGCCTTTCTAGATATATAAAGACGTGTATTTACAACATTAATAATATATACATACTATGGACATATAAAAAAAAATCTTGTTGTGAAAAATGAGTTGGAATTTCACAAGTAAAAAGTCACAATTTCACAAGAAAAACTTAGAATTTTGGCAGTATTATGAAAAAAGTCGTCATCTTACTCAAAGCAGGTCAAAAGTTAACAAGAAAATCTGAACATTTGTGCAATGTTATGATAAAAGTTGGAATTTTACTCGACAACATTCGCAATTTTACAAGAAAAAGCTTAAAATGTTGGCAATTTTATGAAAAGAGTCGTAATTTTACTCGACAAAAGTCACAATTTTATAAGAAAACTTTAACATTTGGGCAATGTTATAATAATCTTCGGAATTTTACTCAAAAAATGTCACTCTTTTACAAGAACAACACAAAAATTGGCAATATTGTGATAAAAGTCAGAATTTCATATGACAAATGTCACCATTTTGTATTAAAAAGTAACAATTTTACATAAAAAAGTATTAATTTTACAAGAAAACATTGCAATTTTACAGAAACAGAAAAAATATGAGAAATTGTTCCCAATCTTATAAGAAAAAAGTTGATTAGTTAGTTAAATTATTTTATTTTTAAAATCTTTTGTTTGTAATTGTTTTTTAATCTTCATTATTTACTTCGTTATTACAGTATGTCTCTATATACATATTCATTTATTTATTTGTTATTAATTTTAGCCAAAGGGGGCGCATTTCAATTTCTTACACACACTTGTTATTTCATAT
>NC_084735.1:1107037-1109537 GCF_033978785.1 Entelurus aequoreus | reverse complement strand
TTAAAAAGCACAAATAGAGAACTCTGTAGGATCCCCTTTTTTTGTAATATAGTTGTTAAAGTCATACTGGTTTGATATCTTGTTTTGGGCAGTGCCTTATTTATATTGTATTTTTAATTTATTGTATGCAACTTTTTGACACGTTTTATTTTGTGTTTATGTATGTAAAAAATATTGTATTTCATATATTCATTTTGTATTTTTTGTATTCATTTATTTATTCATATTTTTTTTTATCTTGTTAACTATTCTGATTGTTAATTTGCTTTCTTTAAGTAAAAAAAAAAGGTCAAAGACAAGCTATTCGGTTTCTTGTGAGTATATACACTTCACTGCCGATGTGGGGGGCGCCACCTAAAATCTTGCCTAGGGCGCCAGATTGGTTAGGGCCGGGCCTGCGACCCATAATGTTGAAAGAGCCATATTGGACCAAAAATACAAAAACAAATCTGTCTGGAGCCGCAAAAAATGAAAAGCCATATTACATACAGATAGTGTGTCATGAGATATACATTGAATTAAGAGGACTTAAAGGAAACTACATGAGCTCAAATATAGCTACAAATGAGGCATAATGATGCAATATGTACATATAGCTAGCCTAAATAGCATGTTAGCATTGATTAGCTTCCAGTCATGCAGTGACCAAATATGTTTGATTAGCACTCCACACAAGTCAATAACATCAACAAAACTCACCCTTGTGCACTCATGCATAACGTTAAAAGTTTGGTGGACGAAATGAGACAGAAAAAGAAGTGGCATAAACACGCCTAGAAAGTTGGAGAAAGTTATACATGTAAACAAACTAAGGTGAGTTCAAGGACCGCCAAAATGAGTAGGACAAAACGGCGCTCGCCAAATACTGGAATCAGTGAAGCATGTTTAATATAAACAGTGTGCTTTATAACAATTAGGGAGGTTTGTGTCATGTTTGTCCTCATACACAAACAATACTAAAACAAAAAAATAGATTTTTTCCCCTCATCTTTTTCCATTCTTCATACATTTTTGAAAATCTCCAGAGAGCCACTAGGGTGGCGCTAAAGAGCTGCATGCGGCTCTCGAGCCGCGGGTTGCCACTTACTGGTATATATATATATATATATATATATATATATATATATATATATATATATATATATATATATATATATATATATATATAAATATATATATATATATATATATATGTATATATATATATATATATATATATATATATATATATATATATACATATATATATATATATATATATATATATATATATATATATATATATATATATATATATATATATATATATATATATATACCAGTAAGTAAAATATAAATGAAAATAAGCACAAATAAGTTAAAACGTCTCAGGCCGTCCAGAGCACTGCACGAGTGTCACAGAATAGTTGGCATAAATAATAATAATAATAATAATAATAATAATAATAATAATAATAATAATAATAATGATCATGGATGGAGGGGGGCGGGGTCCTCCCTCCTTCCCCCTGCGCCAACAGGTGGATGAGCGCACGCGTGCACGCGGACGAGACACTTGGAGCGAAAGTGCATGCGTGCGTGCGTGTGTGCGCGCGGCTGTGCGGACTGCGCAGGGGCCGTCCTCGTCCTCATCATCTGCGTCGCCCCCGGGCATTTAATTGGCGCGCCGCCGGCGAACGGTGACAGACATCCCCCCTCCCTCCCCCCTCACCGCACGCCAGTCGTGATCTCGTCTGCCCCTGGAGGAGGAGGAGGAGGAGGAGGAGGAGGAGGAGGAGGAGGAGGAGGAGGAGGAGGAGGCGATGGGGACGAGTCGAGCGGCTGACCTGCGGGACGCCACGTTCACAGACGTCGGGATATTTGTGCTCTGGAACAAGTTGTAATGGTCAACATCTGCCAGGTGGGTGCCTTTTTATTCTTCTTCTTCTCTTCTTCTTCTTCTTCTTCTTCTTCTTCTTCTTCTTCTTCTTCTTCTTCTTCTTCTTCTTCTTCTTCTTCTTCTTCTTCTTCTTCTTCTTCTTCTTCTCTTCTTCTTCTTCTTCTTCCTCCTCTTCTTCCTCCCGTCATCTACATCGCTGCGTGTGCTCTTTTCTCCACACGCACACGCACACGCACACGCACGCACACGGCCATAAAAAATGCGCATAAACATGTCAAAGTGCCTCGTGCACGCGCACGCACACACACTCCCTAACTTTGCGCCCCTCTTGATGACCACTGACGTTTCGTCTTTGCCGGATGCCACTGCAGCAAGTGTGCGTGTGTGCGCGTGTGTGTGCGTGTGCGCGCACACACGGTGATGATTATCAGGAATAAGAGGATGCAACACTGCAGCATTCAGCTGCTCTGTAGACTGAAGGCGAGCTTGAAGCGCCCACACGTCTCTTAAGTCCAGCATCTTTACGACGCTTTTACTTTGAAAGGACTTGTGGTGTCGCCTGATGGCCTGCAGGCTGATGCCAAGGAAGTGAGGGGGGGGGGGGGGGGGGAATACGCCGCA
>NC_084735.1:1030305-1107017 GCF_033978785.1 Entelurus aequoreus | reverse complement strand
ACTTTTCAATGAAGATAACTTTAAACTAGTCTTAACTTTAAAGAAATACACTCTATACTTTGCTAATGTGGTAAATGACTATTCTAGCTGCAAATGTCTGCTTTTTGGTGCAATATCTACATAGGTGTATAGAGGCCCATATCCAGCAACTATCACTCCAGTGTTCTAATGGTACAATGTGTTTGCTCATTGGCTCAGAAGGATAATTGATGATTAGAAAACCCTTGTGCAATCATGTTCACACATCTGAAAACACTTTAGCTCCTTACAGAAGCTACAAAACTGACCTTCCTTTGAGCAGATTGACTTTCTGGAGCATCACATTTGTGGGCTCAATTAAATGCTCAAATTGGCCAGAAAAAGAGAACTTTCATCTGAAACTCGACAGTCAATCAATCAATGTTTATTTGTATAGCCCTAAATCACAAGTGTCTCAAAGGGCTGCACAAGCCACAACGACATCCTCGGTACAGAGCCCACATACGGGCAAGGAAAAACTCACCCCAGTGGGACGTCGGTGAATGACTATGAGAAACCAGTCTATTCTTGTTCTTAGAAATGAAGGCTATTCCACAAAACCGTTTGGGTGACCCCAAACTTTTGAACGGTAGTATATATATATATATATATATATATATATATATATATATATATATATATATATATATATATATATATATATATATATATATATATATATATATATATATATATATATATATATATATATATATATATATATATATATATATATATATGTCTATACACATATGTGTACATATTATATTAATATAAAGGATATACAATTAATAATTAATACAGTTGGATATTAAGAGTATGTGAAAGTTCGACTCCTACTTTGTTTACTTCCGTAACGACCTCCTTAAAGTTTTGTAATCAATCAGAAATCTCAAGCAGCTAAATTGTGCCAAACATGGATAAGTGTAGAGAGAGTATTTTGCATTTTTCTTACCATGCTTTGTAATGGATTTTTTTTTTTTAAATGGTGCATAGACATTTTTGTATAATTTCCACAAAGTTGAGCAAGCAGGTGGTGTTATATGTGACCATGTGTGTTACATTTTGTGTTGGTTGGATTTATTATTATTATTTTATTTTTTTCCACCATTACTAGGGAAGGTTGTCTGCATTGGGTCATATAAGTAAATGCTGCACACAAAACATTTGCAGAGTATAATTGAAGTTTATTCATGTAAATTGCCCACACTGTCAAAAAAGACCGCATAAAGACCAGTCTTTTATAACAAATGCAGTCTTACTGCAGGCAAGGTTCCTTATTTAAACTCATGACATTTCGCGTACCTGCTCTAAATGGTCCAGTTACCAAGATGCAGGTGTGTTTCTTGCTTACTTCCTTCAAGAACCACAACGGTGTGCTGTTTTAAGAGTGTGTAAAAACCTCTTTGGTGGTTCAGAGTCTAAAAAGAAAGTCCTGGGAATAAATCAACAAGTGCAGACTTTGTCAGGAGCAGCATCAACACTTCTACTAAGAACCAGAAGAAGTAAACATGTCTTCTTCTTTTAGACGCAGTGAAACTACTGAACTCACTGCAGCTTGTCAGTCTCTTGTCTTCTGTACAGATGATCCTGGAACATCAAGGACATTCTATTCAACTTCAGAGACCACCTCTGACAAGACTTGTTTACAACACTGAAGCACCAGAGAGACAAAGTACCCCGCAAGATCCCAGCTCTGCCTTTTACATTTTATTCGGCTTTTTGTGCATTCTTCTTGTTGTGACACCTATTTTAAAATGTTTGATTAGTGAGGGTAATCGACAAATGAAAACATAAACTCTCGCAATTGTTGCGTCTGACCAGTCTTCCTCTCAGGGAATGAAAGTCACTGGTCAATCCCAAGTTCTTTAGATGACATATATGCAGAGTAAGAAGGACCATCAAGACAGAATAGGAATATTATCAAGTTTTCCTAAAGCTTTAGGAGACCAGCCCACACTAACACAGTCATACCGGCATCTCGAATTGGTCTAACGTTCAAACGGAAAAAGACAACTTCTTGAATATGAAAACAGCCCCCACCCTGTCCAGAAAGGAATGCCTCCCCCTTCTCCAACACTGATAAGATAAGGACGGGGATGCATCTCTGCCACATTCCAATGCCTAAAACACTACACAGACATCTGCAGACAAAGAGAAACAAGTATACAAAGTATAAATGGAAAGATACTAGCTGCTCCAAACATGACTATGAATAAAGAAAGAACTCTTAAACATATATGCATTCTCCACACTACTTACGAAGTTTGATTGTTTTTCTTGTGTTTTGTGTTTCTTCCTGTCTCGCGCTCTTACTTTTGTTCCACTTCCTCTTTTGGTTTTGTCTTGCAGTGACTTCATCACGGATTCTGACTGCTCTTGGTTCGGGATTAAGGAATTCGGAACCGGTGCACAGCGAGGAAGGTTTGTGTTGTTTGGTTTGTGCCGACTGCGGCAACATGTGTGAGGTGTTGTATCAAATGACGAGTCAAAAACGACTATTGAATTTTGCGTTAATGCGTCAATGCATTCTTAGAACTGGTAGCTACTTTTTATTTCCGCTCTGATTACTACCATTTATAAATGGTTGATTTATATAGGCTAGTAAGGTAAAGTTTTGTACCTGACAAGTTTGGGCTATCTTGCTTCTGCAGCCTTCCTTCCTTGAAGGCTGCAGAAGCAAGATAGCCCAAACTTGTCAGGTACAAAACTTTACCTTACTAGCCTATATAAATCAACCATTTATAAATACACATTAGTAGGCTAAATGAACCTCTTTAACATGATTACTACCATGCACATAAAGAACCCAGTTTCAGTACTCAGTACTAAGTAGTTCCCACACGTTGCACATTATGGTGGCTATTTATTGCTACCATGCAAAATTCCGATAGCTAACATTAGCATTATCATCTTGATTTGAGCATCAAAAGTCACTTACTAGTTTAGCAGGGAATTTTCGGAATTGGGAAACATGCTGGCTGGAATGTCCAGGGTGAGTGGTGTGTGCGGATGATGGAACGCTTTGAATCGTTTGAGGTATGTGGGATGTAGAGAGATTTGTATATTGCCCATTCATATTCAAAGAGAGGAAATCCTTGGTAATTCCTGGTAATCAAGGATTTTTTGAAACCGGGAAACATTCTGGCTTGAATGTACAGGGTGAGTGGAATATGTGGATGTTGGAATGGTTCAAATCGGATGAGAAATGTGGGATATGCAGAAGTTGGTATATTGTCAATGGGGAGAATTTCCTGGAAATTCTGGAAAAACCGGGAATTTGGGGAAAGAAAAAAACTGTTTTGCCTTCGAGATCTCGCAAGTGTGTGAATGGTTGAAAGGTCGGAATTGGGTAAAAAGTGGCGCAACATTTTTTGAATTTTGGGCATTGTGGAACTTTGACTGTGTCCATTTATTGGAATGGGAATTTCCTGAAAATTTAGGAATTTCAGAAAAGTCAGGAATTTTTGAAAATGTTGTTGCTCGCGTCCTCGAAGATATAAACGGGTTGGTGTTGGAATGTTTCAAATCGGATGAGAAATGTGGGACATGAAGAGATTTAATTGCCCATTCATTGTCAATGGGGATAAATTCATGGAAATTAAGGGAAAACCACAAATTTTGGGAAAGAGAAAACGTGTTTTGCCTTCGGAATCTCGGAAGAGTGTGTGTGTGTGCGTGTGTGTGTGTGTGTGTGTGTGTGTGTGTGTGTGTGTGTGTGTGTGTGTGTGTGTGTGTGTGTGTGTGTGTGTGTGTGTGTGTGTGTGTGTGTGTGTGTGTGTGTGTGTGTGTGTGTGTGTGTGTGTGTGTGTGTGTGTGTGTGTGTGTGTGTGTGTGTGTGTGTGTGTGTGTGTGTGTGTGTGTGTGTGTGTGTGTGTGTGTGTGTGTGTGTGTGTGTGTGTGTGTGTGTGTGTGTGTGTGTGTGTGTGTGTGTGTGTGTGTGTGTGTGTGTGTGTGTGTGTGTGTGTGTGTGTGTGTGTGTGTGTGTGTGTGTGTGTGTGTGTGTGTGTGTGTGTGTGTGTGTGTGTGAATGGTTGAAAGATCGGAATCAGGTAAAAAGTGGTGCAAATTTTTTAGAATTTTGGGCATTGTTGAATTTTGACTATGTCCATTTTATTTAATAGAAATTTCCTGGAAATTTTGGAGAAACAGGGAATTTTTGAAAATATGAATACTAATATCCTAGAAGATATGAATGAGTTGGTGTTGGAATTTTTTTAATCGGTTGAACATTTTTGACATGGTAACAAAATTGGTATTTTGGAAATCCTGGAATTTCGGGAAAACCGGGAATTTGTACGGAAAAAAAAGTTGTCCCAACTAAAATGAATGTTTTGAAGGTGGAATGGTTGGATTGGTTCAAAAAAGTGGACTGTGAAAACTTTCCAGGAAGAGGTGAAAATAGGGCTTTGGAAAACTGGGAATTCCTGGAATTTGTTTTGAACTTGGAAAATGGTAGTTTAAATGTCCAAGATGAGTGGAGTGTGGGGATGGTGGAACGGTTCAAATCGGGTGAGAAATGTGGGATATGTAGAGGTTTAATTGCCCATTTATTGTCAATGGGGATACATTCCTGGAAAAAACGGGAATTTTGAGAAAGAGAAAACATGTTTTGCCTTTGAGATCTTGGAAGAGTGTGTGGATGGTTGAAAGGTCGGAATCGGGTAAAAAGTGGCGCAAATTTTTTGGAATTTATGGCATTGTATAACTTTGACTATGTCCATTTATTTAATGGGAATTTCCTGGAAATTTAGGACTTATTTGGAAAAAACAGGAATTTTTTAAAATATGTCCGAGAAGATATGAATGGGTTGGTGTTGGAATTGTTCAAATCGGTTGAAAAATGTTGACATAGTAACATAATTGGCATTTCAGAATTCCTGGAATTTTGGGAAAACTGTGAATTTGTACAGAAAAGAAATAGTTGTCCCATCTATGTTTTGAAGGTGGAATGGTTGGATTGGTTAAAAAAAATGTGGACTTTAAAAACTTTCCAGGAAGAGGTGAAAATGGGGCATTGAAAAACTGGGAAATCCTGGGATTTATTTTGAAAAAAAACGGGAATTTTGGGAAAGAGAAAACCTGTTTTGCCTTTGAGATCTCGGAAGAGTGTGTGGATGGTTGAAAGGTCGGAATCGGGTAAAAAGGGGCCAACATTTCTAGAATTTTGGGCATTGTGTAACTTCGACTATGTCCATTTATTTAATGGGTATTTCCTGGAAGTGTAGGACTTTTGGGAAAAACTAGGAATTGGAATGTTGTTGGAATTGTTCAAATCGGTTGAAAAACGTTGACATAGTAACATAATTGGCATTTCAGAAATCCTGGAATTTTGGGAAAACTGTGAATTTGTACACAAAAGAAATAGTTGTCCCAACTATGTTTTGAAGGTGGAATGGTTGGATTGGTTCAAAAAATGTGGACTTTGAAAACTTTCCAGGAAGAGGTGAAAATAGGGCTTTGAAAAACTGGGAAATCCTGGAATTTATTTTGAACTCGGAAAATGTTAGTTTGAATGTCCAAGGTGAGTGGAGTGTGGGTATGGTGGAATGGTTCAAATCGGGTGAGAAATGTGGGATATGTAGAGGTTTAATTGACCATTTATTGTCAATGGTGATAAATTCCTGGAAAAAAACGGGAATTTTGGGAAAGAGAAAACATGTTTTGCCTTTGAGATCTCGGAAGAGTGTGTGGATGGTTGAAAGGTCGGAATCGGGTAAAAAGTGGCGCAACATTTTTAGAATTTTGGGCATTGTGTAACTTCGATAATGTCGATTTATTTAATGGGAATTTCCTGGAAATGTAGGACTTTTTGGAAAAACCAGGAATTGGAATGGTGTTGGAATTTTTCAAATCGGTTGAAAAATGTTGACATAGTAACACAATTGGCATTTCAGAATTCCTGGAATTTTGGGAAAACTGTGAATTTGTACAGAAAAGAAATAGTTGTCCCAACTATGTTTTGAAGGTGGAATGGTTGGATTGGTTCAAAAAATGTGGACTTAGAAAACTGGGAAATCCTGGAATATATTTTGAACTGGGAAAATGTTAGTTGAAATGTCCAAGGTGGAGTTTGGGGATGGTGGAACGGATTTGTGCAAGGTTGAGAAATCGCCCATTCATTTTCAATTGGCAAAATGTCCCGGGAAAACCAAGGATTCTGGGTAATCTGGGATATTTTTAAGAATCTTTTTTGGAGAGCTCACCATTCCCTGGTCGAGACGAACAGTTCTGATGGGCAAAGTATAGCTGACGTCACATACAGACATGCGCAGTGACGACAACTTTGACCCAAACTTGGGTTGTTTTCCTGAACGACCCTCGGCAGAAACCACATAGAAACTCGGATCTGAACTATATGACGTATTCCGATTGGCGTGTTCACATGACGCATTTTTATCCCAGTTAGGCTTTTAATCCGATTAATGGTGTCCACGTGCACGTGGTTAGTTGTCAGTGCCCGGCACACCTGCACACCCGCAGGTCATTACCCCCGGCATGGACCTCGCGTCTTATCCGACAGGCGATCCAATCAAGGATGTAAATACATGTAAGACCAGAACAGCGGTAGAAGAAATGTCTGTTTTCCCTCTTTCAGCCTCAGGCTACAAAAGGTTGGAATCCAATTAGCCAATTAGCTTGTAAATGCATTGATTATGTCCACCCCCTGACGGGCGATTAGACGCAGGCTGGAGGCTGCAGAGTCTGAGGGCCATCAAACAAACCATCTGCACCTTTTCATTCGTCTTGGTCCTCACCGCCCCCGCGTGGCGTCGGTGGCACATGAGTGCGCGTGCATTGCACACGGAGATAATAAGCACGCCGTCTTACATGAAGGTAAACAACACACGCCATGAATAAGAAACGACAGCCGCGCGTGCGTCGGGTGACAATTGTTTCCTGATGGCTGTTTATGTTGCTACGTGACCGCACACCGCGGGGGACTGAGGGTGTGCAGGGGGGTGGGGGGGTCCATCTCTGGACAAAAATGGCAAAACTCCCACACTAAGGAAGTAAGTACACAGCGCACTAAGTGTGCTCATCTAAGTGTACTGACCGAGCACTTAGATGACGGATTGGACTGATTGTTTTCCCGGGTTTGGTTTTACTTCCTGTCCAGGGCTCTGGTTTTTGTTTCCACTTCCTGTGCACTTCAATTTGCTGCATTTCACCTTTGGTCTGAGCCCTGGTTCCCTCCCCTGTTCCTGATTGACAATCAGGAGACACACTTGTCTCCGGTTGTCAATCAGGAGACACACAGCCCTGGTTGTCAATCGAGAGACACATGTACCTGGTTGCCAATCAGGAGACACCTGTCCCTGGCTGTCAGTCAGGAGACTCACCTGTCTCTGGTTGACAGTCAGCGGACACACGTACCGTGTTGCCACTCAGGAGACACAAATCCCTGGTTGCCGATCAGGAGACACCAGTCCCTAGTTGTCAGTCAGGAGACACCTGTCTCTGGTTGACAGTCAGCGGACACACGTACCTTGTTGCCAATCAGGAGAAGCACGTGTCCCTGGTTGTCAATCAGGAGACACATGTACCTGGTTGTCAGTCAGGAGACACACCTGTCTCTGGTTGACAGTCAGCGGACACACGTACCTTGTTGCCACTCAGGAGACACAAATCCCCGGTTGCCGATCAGGAGACACCGGTCCCTAGTTGTCAGTCAGGAGACACCTGTCTCTGGTTGACAGTCAGTGGACACATGTACCGTGTTGCCAATCAGGAGAAGCACGTGTCCCTGGTTGCCAATCAAGAGACACATCTACCTGGTTGTCAATCAGGAGACACATGTACCTGGTTGTCAGTCAGGAGACACACCTGTCTCTGGTTGACAGTCAGTGGACACACTTGTTGCCACTCAGGAGACACATATCCCCGGTTGCCGATCAGGAGACACCGGTCCCTAGTTGTCAGTCAGGAGACACCTGTCTCTGGTTGACAGTCAGTGGACACACGTACCGTGTTGCCACTCAGGAGACACATATCCCCGGTTGCCGATCAGGAGACACCGGTCCCTAGTTGTGAGTCAGGAGACACCTGTCTCTGGTTGACAGTCAGCGGACACACGTACCTTGTTGCCAATCAGGAGAAGCATGTGTCCCTGGTTGCCAATCAAGAGACACATCTACCTGGTTGTCAATCAAGAGACACACTTGCACCTGGTTGTCAATCAAGAGAGACATATCCCTGGTTGTCAATCAAGAGACACATCTACCTGGTTGTCAATCAAGAGACACATCTACCTGGTTGTCAATTAAGAGACACATCTACCTGGTTGTCAATCAAGAGACACATCTACCTGGTTGTCAATCAAGAGACACATCTACCTGGTTGTCAATCAAGAGACACATGTACCTGGTTGTCAATCAAGAGACACACTTGTACCTGGTTGTCAATCAAGAGAGACATATCCCTGGTTGTCAATCAAGAGACACATCTACCTGGTTGTCAATCAAGAGACACATCTACCTGGTTGTCAATCAAGAGATACATCTACCTGGTTGTCAATCAAGAGACATGTCTACCTGGTTGTCAATCAAGAGACACATCTACCTGGTTGTCAATCAAGAGACACATCTACCTGGTTGTCAATCAAGAGACACATCTACCTGGTTGTCAATCAAGAGACACATCTACCTGGTTGTCAATCAAGAGACACATGTACCTGGTTGTCAATCAAGAGACACATATCCCTGGTTGCCAATCAGGGGACACCTGTCCCTAGTTGTCAGTCAGGAGACTCACCTGTCTCTGGTTGACAGTAAGCGGACACACGTACCTTGTTGCCAATCAGGAGACACATATCTCTGGTTGTCGATCAGGAGACACATATCTCTGGTTGTCGATCAGGAGACACCTGTCCCTAGTTGTCAGTCAGGAGACTCACCTGTCTCTGGTTGACAGTAAACGGACACACGTACCTTGTTGCCAATCAGGAGACACATATCTCTGGTTGTCGATCAGGAGACACATATCTCTGGTTGTCGATCAGGAGACACCTGTCCCTGGTTGTCAGTCAGGGGACACACCTGTCTCCGGTTGACAGTCAGCGGACACACGTACCTTGTTGCCAATCAGGAAAAGCATGTGTCCCTGGTTGCCAACCAGGAGAAACACCTATACCTGGTTGTCAATCAGGACACCCACGTGTCCTTGGTCACATTTGGGAGACTCCTGTGCCTGGTTGTCAATCAGGAGGCACACCGGTCCCTGGTTGTCAAATCAGGAGACACATATCCCTGGTTGCTGTCTCTGGTTGACAGTCAGCGGACACAGGTACCTTTTTGCCAATCAGGAGAAGCACGTGTCCCTGGTTGACAATCAGGAGAAACACCCTATCCCTGGTTGTCAATCAGGATACCCACATGTCCTTGGTCACATTCAGGAGACTCCTGCGCCTGGGTGTCAATCAGGAGGCACACCGGTCCCTGGTTGTCAAATCAGGAGACACGCTTTTTCCCCGGTTGCAAATCAGGAAAAAGATGTGTCCCTTGTTGCCAATCAGGAGACACATATCCCTGGTTGCTGATCAGGAGACACCTGTCCCTGGTTGTCAGTCAGGGGACACACCTGTCTCTGGTTGACAATCAGGAGAAGCACGTGTCCCTGGTTGCCAATCAGGATGAACACCTATCCCTGGTTGTCAATCAGGGTACCCACATGTCCTTGGTCACATTCGGGAGACTCCTGTGCCTGGTTGTCAATCAGGAGGCACACCGGTCCCTGGTTGTCAATCAAGAGACACACTTTTCCCCGGTTGCAAATCAGGAAAAAGATGTGTCCCTTGTTGCCAATCAGGAGACACATATCCCTGGTTGCTGATCAGGAGACACCGGTCCCTAGTTGTTAGTAAAAAGTGGCCCAACATTTTTAGAATTTTGGGCACTGTATAACTTTGACTATGTCCATTTATTTAATGGGAATTTCCTGGAAATGTAGGACTTTTTGGAAAAACCAGGAATTTTTGAAAACATGTCCTAGAAGATATGAATGGGTTGGTGTTGGAATTTTTGCAAATCGATTGGAAAAATTTTGACATAATTGGCATTTACAGAATTCCTGGAATTTCGGGAAAACCGTGAATTTGTACACACACAAAATAGTTGTCCTAACTATGTTTTGAAGGTGGAATAGTTGGATTGGTTCAAAAAAAGTGGACTTTGAAAACTTTCCAGGAAGAGGTGAAAATAGGGCTCTGAAAAACTGGGAAATCCTGGAATTTATTTTGAACTCGGAAAATGTTAGTTTAAATGTCCAAGGTGAGTGGAGTGTGGGGATGGTGGAATGGTTCAAATCGGGTGAGAAATGCGGGATATGTAGAGGTTTAATTGCCCATTTATTGTCAATTGGGATACATTCCTGGAAAAAACGGGAATTTTGGGAAAGAGAAAACATGTTTTGCCTTCGAGATCTCGGAAGAGTGTGTGGATGGTTGAAAGGTCGGAATCAATAGAGCGGCCGTGCCAGCAACTTGAGGGTTGCAGGTTCGATCCCCGCTTCCGCCATCCTAGTCACTGCCGTTGTGTCCTTGGGCAAGACACTTTACCCACCTGCTCCCAGTGCCACCCACACTGGTTTGAATGTAACTTAGATATTGGGTTTCACTATGTAAAGCGCTTTGAGTCACTTGAGAAAAAGCGCTATATAAATGTAATTCACTTCACTTCACACTTCATTTATTGTCAATGGGGATACATTCCTGGAAAAAACGGGAATTTTGGGAAAAATAAAACGTGTTTTGCCTTCGAGAACTCAGAAGAGTGTGTGGATGGTTGAAAGGTCGGAATCGGGTAAAAGGTGGCGCAAATTTTTTTTTTAATTTTGGGCATTGTATAACTTTGACTATGTCCATTTATTCAATGGGAATTTCCTGGAAATTTAGGACTTTTTGGAAAAACCATGAGTTTGTGAAATATGTCCTAGAACATATGAATGGGTTGGTGTAGGAACTTTTGAAAATCGATAGAAAAATTTTGACATAATTGGCATTTCAGAATTCCTGGAACTTCGGGAAAACCGTGAATTTGTACACACAAAAAATAGTTGTCCCAACTATGTTTTGAAGGTGGAATGGTTGGATTGGTTCAAAAAAAGTGGACTTTCAAAACCTTCCAGGAAGAGGTGGAAATAGGGCTCTGAAAAACTGGGAATTCCTGGGATTTATTTTGAACTCGGGAAATGTTAGTTTAAATGTCCAAGGTGAGTGGAGTGTGGGGATGGTGGAACGGTTCAAATCGGGTGAGAAATGCGGGATATGTAGAGGTTTAATTGCCCATTTATTGTCAATGGGGATCAATTCCTGGAAAAAAAAACGGGAATTTTGGGAAAGAGAAAACATGTTTTGCCTTTGAGATCTCGGAAGAGTGTGTGGATGGTTGAAAGGTCGGAATCGGGTAAAAAGTGGCCCAACATTTTTAGAATTTTGGGCACTGTATAACTTTGACTATGTCCATTTATTCAATGGGAATTTCCTGGAAATGTAGGACTTTTTGGAAAAACCAGGAATTTTTGAAAACATCTCCTAGAAGATATGAATGGGTTGGTGTTGGAATTTTTGCAAATCGATTGGAAAAATTTTGACATAATTGGCATTTACAGAATTCCTGGAATTTCGGGAAAACCGTGAATTTGTACACACACAAAATAGCTGTCCCATCTATGTTTTGAAGGTGGAATAGTTGGATCGGTTCAAAAAATGTGGACTTTGAAAACTTTCCAGGAAGAGGTGAAAATAGGGCTTTGAAAAACTGGGAATTCCTGGAATTTATTTTGAACTCAGAAAATGTTTGAGAACTTGTGGGGGTTGTTTGCGTATTCAAGAAGTTGTCTCTTCCTGTTTGAATGTTAGACCAATCCGAGAAGCCGGTATGAATGTATTGGTGTGGGCTGGTCTCCTGAAGCTTTAGTAAAACTTGATAATATTCCTATTCTGTCTTGATGGTCCTTCTTACTCTGCATATATGTCATCTGAGAGAACTTGGGATCGACCAGTGACTTTCATTCCCTGAGAGGGAACACTGGTCAAACGCAACAAGACCCAGGCCACGTTGTAGAGACTATGTCTCCCCAATGTGGCCTGGGAACGCCTCGGGATCCCCCGGGAGGAGCTGGGCGAAGTGGCTGGGGGGAGGGGAGTCTGGGCTTCTCTGCTTAGGCTGCTGCCCCCGCGACCCGACCTCGGATAAGCAGAAGAAGATGGATGGATGGATGTTTTTGCTGGCTCGAGGTCCGCTGCTGCGGCCACGCTGGATCTGAATCAACACGCTGTTTCAGTCCTTCTTCATAAGGCGCTAGAAATCCACATTGAATTATTGTCAGGTTTCATATTTCCCCAGAAAAGATGAAAGTCTTGGCGTGGGTGAAAGAATCCACCGTGTCCACTTCCCTCCAATGTTGTGATTAAAACCAGGCCGAGAGAATGACTTTTGTCAATAATTGAATAAAGTTATTATGCAAGAGCTTTTCCGTCACGCCGCCTTGCAGTTTTGAAGCTTTTAGGAGCCCAAATAAAATGTGCTCAAACCCGACGCTCAAAAAACCCGAGCCCTTGAAAGTCACGTCACCGTGGCAACGGCTCTAATGACAGTTGGGCTATCATTTTCCCTCATTAGTAACTTCTCCGCCCCCCCGCCAGATAATTGTAGGACAAGTGGAAGGAAGTACGAGGGCGTTCATTGTTCAACGTTGCACAACAGCACCAAATAACTCTGGAACACTTTTTGCCATCTTTCTGCGCAATTGAAGGGAAAGTCAAGGGGGCGGGGCTAGACACGATGCAGCGTCTCGATTGGTGGACAGAGAATGGCCGCTTCCAGGATGGGAAGAAGACAAGGAAGTAGGGGTGCTCCGATGAGGGTTTTATGTGAATGTTTTTCATGTATTTTTGGCAGTCTATCCAACTGGCCAAACATCACCCAAATAGGCTTGATGAAACCATTTAAACCAGGGTTGATCATGCATGCAGTACTCCCGCCACCCTGCAGGGGCAACAGCGAGGCATATGTGTCACAGGAGTAGAAGAAGATGATGCATTCAAACCTGGGGGAAAAAATCTAAATAAATTGCAAAAATGGAACTTTTAACAATGACTGGACAGCAAAGTAAGAAAGTCATTGTTTCCTGGGGGAACCTTTTAAGTGACACTCATCACGACACTCTTTGTAAGTAGAAAATATAATTGTTTGTTTTGTGTTGAAATGGCTGACTTTGTGATGCCTTTTGTATTTTTTGTAGAGGGCGATAATGCTGCAACTTAGGTTTAATTGTGATGAGTCACAGTCATTGTGTGCAATGTTTGATGTAATGTTTTTTTTTTTTTACCGCTTGTCCCTTTTAATGCATGTAAAATACACAATGGACGCTATGCTTTTGCAATGTTTACTTTTATGTTCACATTTTCAGTCTTACAATCCGACATGGAAAAGCAAGTGATTACATTTCGGGGCTGATCCGGATCACTGACTTTTTCACTATGTAGGAAGTCCTTATTTGGTCCTGGCGGGATACGACGTCCTTCATTGTTGTCGACTGTGTTTACACGTGTGGCCCCTTGTTGTTGTTTGTTATTTACGCTGGGAAGGACACATGTGATCGGGAGTGTTCGCTACCACCATTAACGCCCCCGCCCCCCCCCCCCCCCCCCCCCCCTGACTGACAACCCGTTGGTGTCCCAGAGTCCGGCAATTAGATTAGTTGTCCATCCCAGCACGGCGCCTTTGAACTGTAAGCGACAGGAAATGAGGACAGGATGGTGAGACACGCTCTCAGCTTGCGTGGTGACGTGACTCCCGTGTGGCCGAGTCAGAAGACATTTCAACCACCGGGATGTTTTCCTTGCAGCGCCTGCTAGATGATTAGGACTTTTATTTACGCGCTCGGGCCGAGTGAGTCCTGATGTCCACGCGTGGAACGCCCCTCTCTCGCCTCTCTCGCCTCCGGTTAAATGAAGCGTCAAATAGGATTCTTTTGTTCATTCTATCGCGGGAGCGGAGAGCACTTTGGCGTGTAGCCTCGCTGGGATGACCTTTTGCCGTCTTTTTCCTCGTTACACGTCACCGGACTTTTTCGGCGAGAGTCTCGCGGGGCCGACATTTCACTGCAACACTTCCAGATCCATCATGGTGCAGACAACTAATGTGCAGAGGTTGCAAACAATAACGCGGCCAATGAGAGAGGACATCCATTATGGAGGTTGAAAAACCTGCCGTGCGCACTTTTTCACGACAAACTTTATGCTTCGTGTACCAGTGATTGGCAGTAAATGGTAATGGTAAATGGGTTATAAAAACCCCGTTTCCATATGAGTTAGATGTAAATATAAACGGAATACAATGATTTGCAAATCCTTTTCTAGGCCATATTCAGTTGAATATGCTACAAAGACAACATATTTCATGTTCAAACTCATAAACTTTATCTTTTTGTTGCAAATAATAATTAACTTAGAATGTCATGGCTGCAACACGTGCCAAAGTAGTTGTGAAAGGGCATGTTCACCACTGTGTTACATGGCCTTTCCTTTGAACAACACTCAGTTTTGGTTTGGGAAGTGAGGAGACACATTTTTGAAGTGGAATTCTTTCCCATTCTTGCTTGATGTACAGCTTAAGTTGTTCAACAGTCTCCCTTCTCACATTGCAGGTGCCACACATTTTCAATGTCTGGACTACAGGCAGGCCAGTCTAGTACCCACACTCTTTTACTATGAAGCCACGTTGATGTAACACGTGGCTTGGCATCGTCTTGCTGAAATAAGCAGGGGCGTCCATGATAACAACATATGTTGCTCCAAAAGCTGTATGTACCTTTCAGCATTAATGGCGCCTTCACAGATGTGTAAGTTACCCATGTCTTGGCCACTAATACACCCCCATACCATCACACATGCTGCCTTTTACACTTTGCGCCTAGAACAATCCGGATGGTTCTTTTCCTCTTTGGTCCGGAGGACACCACGTCCACAGTTTCCAAAAACAATTAGAAATGTGGACTCGTCAGACCACAGAACACGTTTCCACTTTGTATCAGTCCATCTTAGATGAGCTCAGGCCCAGCGAAGCAGACGGCGTTTCTGGGTGTTGTTGATAAACGGTTTTCACCTTGCATAGGAGAGTTTTAACTTGCACTTACAGATGTAGCGACCGACTGTAGTTACTGACAGTGGGTTTCTGAAGTGTTCCATGTGGTGATATCCTTTACACACCGATGTGGCTTGTTGATGCAGTACAGCCTGAGGGATGGAAGGTCACGGGCTTAGCTGCTTACCTGCAGTGATTTCTCCACATTCTCTTTGATGATATTACGGAGCGTAGATGGTGAAATCCCTCAATTCCTTGCAATAGCTGCTTGAGAAAGGTTGTTCTTAAACTGTTCAACAATTTGCTCAGGCATTTGTTGACAAAGTGGTGACCCTCGCCCCATCCTTGTTTGTGAATGGCTGAGCATTTTATTATTATTTTAGTAATTTTGCACACAAAAAAAAAATTGGACAATTGTCTTCCCATGTATTCATATGAATCCAAAATCTGCAGATTTAATTCAATTCTGGTTGGAGTCCATCAATCCATCCATTTTCTACCGCTTATTCCCTTCAGGGTCGCAGGGGGCGCTGGAGCCTATCTCAGCTGCATTTACTCCACAAATGTCGAATGGCAGAAACTGAACCATCGTAAACAAGAAAAGTCCAGTTGCCTCCAGTCAACCTTTGTGGATAGTATAAAACTCCTTTGACGCTAATTTAAAAAAAAGGCCCTGCAAGGTGTCCCTTAGTCTTTTTCCAGGTGGCTGGAGACCCAAGACATTGCCAACATTGGATTTTAACAACTAGTAGGAGGCCACGGGGAAGACCCAGGACACGTTGGGAAGACTATGTCTCGCGGCTGGCCTGGGAACGCCTCGGGATCCCCCGGGAAGAGTTGGACGACGTGGCTGGGGAGAGAGAAGTCTGGGCTTCCCTGCTTAGGCTGCTGCCCCCGCAACCCAACCTCGGATAAGCGGAAGAAGATGGATGGATGGATTTTAACAACGTAAAAAGATTGCGGCAAGGACACAAAATTCACCGATGGCGGCAAATTAACGGAAACTGTTTATGCCACCCTGGAAACACGCGAGCCGCCGATACGCGCGAGTCGAACTGAAATGCTTACGTTAGCAGGCTAACAGTTAGCATGTGTCGGGCTCAAATTTTAATGAGTCAAAATGGCAAATAAAGTAACACGTTAGCAAATGTCAAGAAGGAAATTGTATGACTCTGGGGTAAAAGGTTGCAAAATTAGCTAAAAAAAAAGTGAGCATGCTAATGTTAGCATGCTCACTATAGCATACAAACAGTTAGCATGTGTCAGGTACCAAAATAAATGAGTCGAAGGTGTACTTCTGCGAAAATGGCAAAAAAAAAAGTTAGCATGCTAACAGTTAGCATATGTCAAGAAGGAACTCGTATGATTGCATACTAACTTCAACATGATAACTTGCTAATGTTAGCATGTTAACAGTTAGCATATGTCAAGAAGGAACTCGTATGATTGCATACTAACTTCAACATGATAACTTGCTAATTTTAGCACGTTAACAGTTAACATGTGTCAACTATGAAGTTGTATGATTCTGGGGTAAACGCTTCAGAAATGTTAACATGCTAATGTTGGCATGCTATGTGAAGTGAAGTGAAGTGAAGTGAAGTGAATTACATTTATATAGCGCTTTTTCTCAAGTGACTCAAAGCGCTTTACATAGTGAAACCCAATATCTAAGTTACATTTAAACCAGTGTGGGTGGCACTGGGAGCAGGTGGGTAAAGTGTCTTGCCCAAGGACACAACGGCAGTGACTAGGATGGCGGAAGCGGGGATCGAACCTGCAACCCTCAAGTTGCTGGCACGGCTGCTCTACCAACCGAGCTATACCGCCCCCCCTATCATGCCAAAGTTAGCATGCTAATAGTTAGCATGTGTCACATACCGAGGTATATGAGTCTAAGGTGTATGGCTGCGAAATAAGCAAAAAATGTGTAATCTTAGCTGGAAAAAGTTAGCATGCTAATGGTAGCATTCTAGCAGTTGAGTAACAAGCGCAAGGAACATTTCGTCTTTGGAACCGTTCAAATCCATGGAGAAATGTGGTGTGTGTAGAAGTTTGTATATTGCCCATTCATTTTTAAAGGGGGAAAATTCCTGGTAATGCCGGGTAATGCGGGAATTTCCGGATCCGGGAAACAAGCTGGCTCAAAAGTCCAGGGTGAGTGGATTGTTTGGATGGTAGAACGGTTCAAATGGAGTAAGAAATGTGGGGGTTTGTTGAACTTGGAAAACCACCATTCATTTCCAAAAGGAATTTCCTGGTAATTTCGTAAATTCATGAAAATCCGGAATTTAGTGAAATATGCGACATGCGTAGATTTCTAATAGGGGGTCTGAAGGGCAGCAGAGGAGGTCTGAATAAGACTCAGGAGGACTAAGGATATCTGCAAAACATATAATATGTCTTACAGGAAGGTTTGATGAGGTCCACGTTGATCAGGGTAGAACTGGGGTTGTCTCACAAAGTTTAAGGTCTGAGAGTTTCTGGCTGAACTGGGGTTGTCTCACAAAGTTTGAGGTCTGAGAGGGTCTGGCTGAACTGGGGTTGTCTCACAAAGTTTGAGGTCTGAGAGGGTCTGGCTGAACTGGGGTTGTCTCACAAAGTTTAAGGTCTGAGAGGGTCTGGCTGAACTGGGGTTGTCTCACAAAGTTTGAGGTCTGAGAGGGTCTGGCTGAACTGGGGTTGTCTCACAAAGTTTAAGGACTGAGAGGGTCTGGCTGAACTGGGGTTGTCTCACAAAGTTTAAGGTCTGAGAGGGTCTGGCTGAACTGGGGTTGTCTCACAAAGTTTAAGGTCTGAGAGGGTCTGGCTGAACTGGGGTTGTCTCACAAAGTTTAAGGTCTGAGAGGGTCTGGCTGAACTGGGGTTGTCTCACAAAGTTTAAGGTCTGAGAGGGTCTGGCTGAACTGGGGTTGTCTCACAAAGTTTAAGGTCTGAGAGGGTCTGGCTGAACTGGGGTTGTCTCACAAAGTTTAAGGTCTGAGAGGGTCTGGCTGAACTGGGGTTGTCTCACAAAGTTTAAGGTCTGAGAGGGTCTGGCTGAACTGGGGTTGTCTCACAAAGTTTAAGGTCTGAGAGGGTCTGGCTGAACTGGGGTTGTCTCACAAAGTTTAAGGTCTGAGAGGGTCTGGCTGAACTGGGGTTGTCTCACAAAGTTTAAGGTCTGAGAGGGTCTGGCTGAACTGGGGTTGTCTCACAAAGTTTAAGGTCTGAGAGGGTCTGGCTGAACTGGGGTTGTCTCACAAAGTTTAAGGTCTGAGAGGGTCTGGCTGAACTGGGGTTGTCTCACAAAGTTTAAGGTCTGAGAGGGTCTGGCTGGACTGGGGTTGTCTCACAAAGTTTAAGGTCTGAGAGGGTCTGGCTGGGACAAAGAAAAGCTACCAGCAAACCACCAAGGTGTCCATGATGGAGTGTAAACTCCCATGCTAGCGGGAAAATGAATGAATCATCGTTTTTTTAATGGAACACGCTTGAAGAGTCTTTCCTGACTTGAAACTTATTAATCAGGCTTCTCTCGGGGCAGCCGTGAGCGAGCGGAGCGCAGCTGTGTGTGAGAAGCTGAGGTCTGTGAGGGGCGGCCAACAAAACGCCCACAGCTCTTATTGATTCCACATCACGTTCATCCGCTTCAGTGCCAGCCAAAAAACTAACTTTGCTGCACTATCGATGTCCAGGATTGCTTTGAAAAGTGCAGGAGGATCTCGGAGGTGCAGCCCTCAGTCTTTGGACTGCAGCTGGTCTAGCCCGGACTAACTTTATCAGAGCTTCCTGAAAGCACCACGCCAGCGGGCCGCGGCGATGCTCAGATCTCCAACGTCCGGAGCAGAAGAAGTATTTGGTTCCTGCTGATTGGATTGAGGGAGTACTTGATCCCTCCAAAGACCACAGACCCGCGCACAAATGAAGCTCCTTTTACACCAAAAGTCCCGGAACATTGAGTTCCTGGTAACTATGGTCCCTGGAACTAAGAGGCTCCTGTGAGCTCAAAGTAGTCATCCAATCAGATCCGCTCAGTGCTTCAAGCCCCCTAACGTTCCACATTCGGTGGTCCAGGATTAAGTGCTAGCTGTCAAGAGTTGGGACCCAGAGTGGACCGCTTGCCTGTGCATCAGTTGGGGACATCTCTGTGCTGCTGACCCGTCTCCGCTCGGGATGGTCTTCTGCTGGCCCCACTATGGACTGGACTCTCACTATTATGTTAGATCCACTATGGACTGGACTCTCACTATTATGTTAGATCCACTATGGACTGGACTCTCACACTATTATGTTAGATCCACTATGGACTGGACTCTCACACTATTATGTTAGATCCACTATGGACTGGACTCTCACACTATTATGTTAGATCCACTATGGACTGGACTCTCACTATTATGTTAGATCCACTATGGACTGGACTCTCACACTATTATGTTAGATCCACTATGGACTGGACTCTCACTATTATGTTAGATCCACTATGGACTGGACTCTCACTATTATGTTACATCCACTATGGACTGGACTCTCACACTATTATGTTAGATCCACTATGGACTGGACTCTCACACTATTATGTTAGATCCATTATGGACTGGACTCTCACTATTATGTTAGATCCACTATGGACTGGACTCTCACTATTATGTTAGATCCACTATGGACTGGACTCTCCAAGGTTTCTCATTGTCATCCCACTGGGTTGAGTTTTTCCTTGCCCTGATGTGGGATCTGAACCGAGGATGTGGTTGTGGCTTGTGCAGCCCTTTGAGACACTCGTGACTTAGGGCTATATAAATAAACATTGATTGATTGATGACATTGGAACCGATACGGTACCATTTCCCGGTACCCGTGGGACTCAACGGTACCATCTGTCACTTTGGTGTGTGTCCATGTGGTACTTTGGTGTGTGTTCATGTGGTACTTTGGTGTGTGTCCATGTGGTACTTTGGTGTGTGTTCATGTGGTACTTTGGTGTGTGTTCATGTGGTACTTTGGTGTGTGTTCATGTGGTACTTTGGTGTGTGTTCATGTGCTACTTTGGTGTGTGTTCATGTGGTACTTTGGTGTGTGTTCACGTGGTACTTTGGTGTGTGTTCACGTGGTACTTTGGTGTGTGTTCATGTGGTACTTTGGTGTGTGTTCATGTGGTACTTTGGTGTGTGTTCATGTGGTACTTGGGTGTGTGTTCATGTGGTACTTTGGTGTGTGTTCATGTGGTACTTTGGTGTGTGTTCATGTGGTACTTTGGTGTGTGTTCACGTGGTACTTTGGTGTGTGTTCACGTGGTACTTTGGTGTGTGTTCACGTGGTACGGTACAATCTCATTGTGTTATGTAACACTTCGAGCTGATGATTATATGGAACTTTGCTGACCAGTTGTTGTTGTTATCTTGTTTTATCACACTTGTGAGTATCATTTGCAAGTTTCAGGAAGTAGTCTTTGCCACTACGTTTAATGGGTGTTGTGGCACAATGAAACATTGCTTGTCCAACAACATTGTAAAAGTCCTCATGGGATTTATGTTGTGTTGCTTCTCTTCACTGCAATTGCTTGTGCTGTGTTTTAAAGACACAACTCTTTTGTAGCCAACCCCGCTAAATTCCATGGGCCGTGCGGAGATAACTTCGCTAGTTTTGTTGTTACATGATCTCCCACACATCCCAAGATCTCCTATTTATATTTTATTTGTCTTTTTTCGAAAGGTTACCCTCCAAATGGGGTTCTTTTGTGATTGATGCTGTATTACTGCCTTCCCCCCCCCCAACGTTTAACCAAAACATTCCTGTTAACAATAAGAGTCTGTTTCTGCTCATCTTGCCCCACCCATCCCGAAAAAGGAGCCACTTTGCCCCATTTCCTCCTTTCTCACCTCACATTCCCAAGGCTGATGTAAAGATCTGGAATGTTCTATTTTGTTTTTCTCTCGCTTTATTTGTCTTTCCCTTTGGACAGCGCAGACTCGTGCTCATTCTGTTAGTAATGCTCTTCTCAGTGGAGGCCGCGACCTCGAAAGGCAGAAGACAGCAGGAAGCTTGCAGTTTAATCAATCAATCAATCAATCAATCAATCAATCAATCAATTCCCCACACGACACCTCCGCTCCGGACAGGCTAACCTCCTCCAACCTCCGAGGACAAAGCTACGAACAATGGGAGACCGGGCTTTCTGCTCCGCCGCTCCCAGTCTGTGGAACGCTCTCCCTGACCACCTGAGGGCACCACAGACTGTGCATGCTTTTAAAAAAAAAGGCTTAAAAACCCTTCTTTTAAAAATTAAAAAAAAGCCTTTTTTAAGATATATGCATACTAGTTTTAGCTATTTGGCTGTTCGTTTTTATTTTAATTAATTTTTTATTATCTTTAAATTTTTTATCTTATTTTATTTTATTTTATTTTATTTATTTTTTTATTTATTTTTTTTTTTTTTAATACACTGTAGCACTTTGAGGTTGTTTACTCAATGCAAAGTGCTTTTTACAAATACAATCTATTATTGTTATTATTATTATGAATATGCACAAAACGAACACAAGGAAACTGTGCATGAAAAAATAGTAAACAACAAAGAAATGCAAAAGTTGAGTGTTTTATTTGTCGGAGGAACTTTCACGGTTCCTAGCATTTTTGACTTTTTGTTTTGCATTTCTTTGTTTTTTACAATTTTTTTTCCCATGCACAGTTTCCCTGTGATTGTTTTGTGCTCATCCCTGCTGCACGCTACACTGTAAAAAAAAATTCTGTAAAAAAAACGGTCATCTACTGGCAGCTGCGGCTGCCAAACGAAAAAAACATAAAATTAAAGTAAAACATTGTAAACCAAATAATGATCAAAAACATTATATTTACAGAAATGTTCATGAATTTTGCGGAAAAATATCGTAATTTTACAGATTTTTACTAAATTATTAAGATCTTTAATAAAGTGACGATGCAAACAGTTCTGCAGAAAAATACCTTTATTTTAGATTGTTAGTATGGACATAGACTTTTATATAACAAGCTACATATTTGATGAAAGATAATTACTGTCATTTTACATGAATATGAAAGTAATTTAAGAAAACAGAAAATGCTATGTATAATTAATTTGGTATTTTTCTGTAAAAAAAAATAGAAATATACATAGTTTGTCATTACTGGCATATTACTTCAAATAACAGGCGGATTGTTTATTTACAGATAATGTCTTCAATTCTACAATTTTATAGACTATTTTTAAAAAATAGAGAAATTACAGTAGTAATTTAGAGTAAATTAACCATAAAAATGTGACTTTTTTTTTTTACAGTGTACCTTGGGTTTTACATTTTTGGACATTAAACTCTCCCCTAGCAGGCACAAGACATTGAAACAACGTTGAAAAGTTGTTGAATTAGGTCCTGATGTTGCGCAACTCAAACATAACGTTGAAACAACATGCTTTTTGACAACCTATAATCAATGTTGGGTTCTGATGTTGATTTGACCTTTGAAATTGGGTCATTTCCCAACCAACAACGTTGATCCAACGTCGGACATCAACGTTGTGTCAATTTACAAATACAACTATTTCTTCAACCTTGCATGAAAGTACGTATAATCAACGTTCTATCAATGTCGTGTGCCTTTTGAGGTCACGACCTCCACTATGAAGAGCATTCCTAACAGCAACGACGTTAAAGTTCCGTTCCATCCCAAACATTTCACGGGCAGGGGGAAAAAAACCCATCGTGCTTCAACACATCAAACATTATCAGCCGTCTAAAAACACCAGCATCGCGACGACGGTGTTTGGAAAACAGCCTGCGTCTTTCATTGGTGTCAAGAACCTTCTTGAGGACGCCACCTGGCCGGGGAAGACGGCGTTGGCGGTCAAGATGAGCGTCAGACAGGAGCGTGCAGATGTGGCAAACACGCGGCTGCTTGACAGCGGAGTCACAGGCCAGCTGATTGCTGTTGTGGGCCTCGTCTGCTCTGCTGTGCGGCTTACACACACACACACACACACACACACACACACACACACACACACACACACACACACACACACACATTCGTGTATTTGTTACCTTCTTGAGACGTGAGAAAAAAGCCTCCCTCTTTAGGACCAGCCTTTCTAGATATATAAAGAAGTGTATTTACAACATTAATAATATATACATACTATGCAAATATAAAAAAGCTTGTTGTGAAAAATGAGTTGGAATTTCACTAGAAAAACTTCAAATTTTGGCAGTATTATAATAAAAGTTGTATTTTTTCTCAACGCAAGTCAAAATTTTTACAAGAAAAATGGAACATTTGTGCAATATTATGACAAAAGTCATAATTTTACTGAAAAAATTTCACCATTTTACAAGAACAACAAAAAAATTGGCAATATTGTGATAAAAGTCCAAATTTTATATGACAAATGTCGCCACTTTGCATTAAAAATTTATATTTTTTCCTAAAAAAAAGTAATAATTTTTCCTAAAAAAAGTAATAATTTTTCCTTAAAAAAAGTAATAATTTTTCCTAAAAAAAAGTAATATTTTTTCCTAAAAAAAAGTAATAATTTTTCCTAAAAAAAAGTAATAATTTTTCCTAAAAAAAAGTAATATTTTTTCCTAAAAAAAAGTAATAATTTTTACTAAAAAATTAATAATTTTTCCTTAAAAAAAGTAATAATTGTTCCTAAAAAAAGTAATAATTTTTCCTAAAAAAAGTAATATTTTTTCCTAAAAAAAAGTAATAATTTTTCCTAAAAAAAAGTAATATTTTTTCCTAAAAAAAAGTAATAACTGTATCTAAAAAAATTAATAATTTTTCCTAAAAAAAAAGGAATAATTTTTCCTTAAAAAAGTAATAATTTTTCCTAAAGAAAATTAATATTTTTTCCTAAAAAAAATGATATTTTTTCCTAAAAAAAAAAGTAATAATTTTTCCTAAAAAAAACGTAGTAATTTTTCCTAAAAAAAAGTAATAATTTTTTTTTTAAAAAGTATTATTTTTTCCTAAAAAAAAAGTAATAATTTTTCTTTAAAAAAGTATTATTTTTTCCTAAAAAAAAAGGAATAGTTTTTCCTAAAAAAAAAAGGAATAATTTTTCCTCAAAAAAAGTAATAATTTTACGAGAAAATATTGCGACATTACAGAAACAGAAAGAATATGAGAAATTGTTCCCAATTTTATAAGAAAAAAGTCGACACATTGTGAGAAAAAGACTGCTTTTAGTTCATATATTTTTTTGGAATCTTTTGTTCGTAATTGGTTTTTAATTTTCATTATTTACTTCAAGTTATTACAGTATGTCTCTTTATACATTTTTTATTCATTTAAAATATATATATTTTGACGAAAGGGGGCGCATTTCAATTTCTTACACACACTTGTCATTTCATATGTTGACCAGAGGGAGAGCACTTAAAATTTTTTAGACACACTTGTTATTTCATATGTTGACCAGAGGGGGAACACTTTTAAAACCCACACAAAATCCCTCCTTTTTGGGAGCACCCTCATTTTGATGGATGTCACCACAAATGAGACATTGTCTATTAGATGCAATGTTATTGTTTATGTCATCACTTGTTCACACCTCCTCATATGGAAGATACTTTTCCTTCTTCATGTCTCAAGAAGGCAAGAAATACAAACACACACACGCACACATACATTTATGTATTTGTTACCTTCTTGAGAGCTGAGAAAAAAGCCTCCCTCTTTAGGACCAGCCTTTCTAGATATATAAAGAAGTGTATTTACAACATTAATAATATATACATATTATGCAAATATAAAAAAGCTTGTTGTAAAAAATTAGTTGGAATTTCACTAGAAAAACTTCAAATTTTGGCAGTATTATAATAAAAGTTGTATTTTTTCTCAACGCAAGTCAAAATTTTTACAAGAAAAACGGAACATTTGGGCAATATTATGATAAAAGTTGGAGTTTTACTCAATAACAGTCGCAATTTGACAAGAAAAGCTTAAAATGTTGGCGATTTCATGAAAAGAGTCGTCATTTTACTCCACAAAAGTCACCATTGCGTAAGAGAACTTTCAAATTTTGGCAACGTTGTAATAATAATCTGAATTTTCCTTGGAAAAATTATGACAAAAGTCATAATTTTACTGAAAAAATGTCACCATTTTACAAGAACAACAAAAAAATTGGCAATATTGTGATAAAAGTCCGAATTTTATAAAAGTCCGAATTTTATATGACAAATGTCGCCATTTTGCATTAAAAATTAATAATTTTTCCTAAAAAAAGTAATAATTTTTCCTAAAAAAAGTAATGATTTTTCCTAAAAAAGTAATAATTTTTCCTAAAAAAAAGTAATAATTTTTCCTAAAAAAAAGTAATATTTTTTTCCTTAAAAAAAGTAATAATTTTTCATTAAAAAAAGTAATATTTTTTCCTAAAAAAAGTAATAATTTTACCTAAAAAAATTAATAATTTTTCCTAAAAAAAGTAATAATTTTTCCTTTAAAAAAGTAATAATTTTTCCTAAAAAAAAGTAATAATTTTTCCTAAAAAATAATTTTTCCTAAAAAAAAGTAATATTTTTTCCTAAAAAAAGTGATATTTTTTCCTAAAAAAAAAGTAATAATTTTTCCTAAAAAAAACGTAGTAATTTTTCCTAAAAAAAGTATTATTTTTTTCCTAAAAAAAAAGAAATAGTTTTTCCTAAAAAAAAGTTATAATTTTTCCTAAAAAAAAGGTATAATTTTTCCTAAAAAAAAAAAAAGTAATAATTTTTCCTAAAAAAAAAAGGAATAATTTTTCCTCAAAAAAAGTAATAATTTTACGAGAAAATATTGCGACATTACAGAAACAGAAAGAATATGAGAAATTGTTCCCAATTTTATAAGAAAAAAGTCGACACATTGTGAGAAAAAAGACTGCTTTTAGTTCATTTATTTTTTTGGAATCCTTTGTTCGTAATTGGTTTTTAATTTTCATTATTTACTTCAAGTTATTACAGTATGTCTCTTTATACATTATTATTTATTTAAAATATATATATTTTGACCAAAGGGGGCGCATTTCAATTTCTTACACACACTTGTCATTTCATATGTTGACCAGAGGGAGAGCACTTCAAATTTTTTAGACACACTTGTTATTTCATATGTTGACCAGAGGGGGAGCACTTTTAAAACCCACACAAAATGCCTCCTTTTTGGGAGCACCCTCATTTTGATGGATGTCACCACAAATGAGACATTGTCTATTAGATGCAATGTTATTGTTTATGTCATCACTTGTTCACACCTCCTCATATGAAAGATACTTTTCCTTCTTCATGTCTCAAGAAGGCTAAAAAAAGAAAAACACACACAAACACACACACATTTATGTATTTGTTACCTTCTTGAGACGTGAGAAAATTGCCTCCCTCTTTAGGACCAGCCTTTCTAGATATATAAAGAAGTGTATTTACAACATTAATAATATATACATACTATGCACATATAAAAAAGCTTGTTGTGAAAAATTAGTCGGAATTTCACAAGAAAAACTTTGAATTTTGTCAGTATTATAATGAAAGTTGTAATTTTTCTCAACGCAAGTCAAAATTTTACAAGAAAAACGGAATATTTGTGCAATATTATGACACAAATTGGAATTTTACTCAATAACAGTTGCAATTCTACAAGAAAAGCTTAAAATTTCTGCGATTTCATGAAAAGAGTCGTGATTTTACTCCACAAAAGTCACAATTTCACAAGAGAACTTTCAAATGTTTGGCAATGTTATAACAATTATCTGAATTTTACTTGGCAAAATTATGACAAAAGTCATCATTTTACTCAAAAAATGTCACCGTCTTACAAGAGCAACAAAAAAATTGGCAATATTGTGATAAAAGTCTGAGTTTTATATGACAAATGTCGCCATTTTGCATTAAAAAGTAATAATTTTTCCTAAAAAAAAGTAATATTTTTTCCTAAAAAAAAGTAATAATTTTTCCTAAAAAAAGTAATAATTTTTCCTAAAAATTTTTAATATTTTTTCCTAAAAAAAAGTAATATTTTTTCCTAAAAAAAAGTAATAATTTTTCCTTTAAAAAAGTAATAATTTTTAATTTAAAAAAGTAATGTTTTTTCCTAAAAAAAAGTAATAATTTTACCTAAAAAAAATAATAATTTTTCCTAAAAAAAGTAATAATTTTTCCTTTAAAAAAGTAATAATTTTTCCTAAAAAAAGTAATAATTTTTCCTAAAAAAAAGGTAATATTTTTCCTAAAAAAAGTGATATTTTTTCCTAAAAAAAAGTTATAATTTTTCTTTAAAAAAGTAATATTTTTTCCTAAAAAAAGGTAATAATTTTTCCTAAAAAAAAAAGGAATAATTTTTCCTTAAAAAAAAAAAGGAATAATTTTTCCTAAAAAAAAAAAGGAATAATTTTTCCTCAAAAAAAGGAAACATTTTACGAGAAAATATTGCGACATTACAGAAACAGAAAGAATATGAGAAATTGTTCCCAATTTTATAAGAAAAAAGTCGACATATTGTGAGAAAAAGACTGCTTTTAGTTCTTTCTTTTTTTTTTTGGAATCTTTTGTTCGTAATTGGTTTTTAATTTTCATTATTTACTTCAAGTTATTACAGTATGTCTCTTTATACATTATTATTTATTTAAAAAAACAACATTTTGACCAAAGGGGGCGCATTTCAATGTCTTACACTTGTTATTTCATATGTTGACCAGAGGGGGAGCACTTTTAAAAGCGACACACAGTCCATGTGAAAAATCCCTCCTTTTTGGGAGCACCCTCGTTTTGATGGATGTCACCACAAATGAGACATTGTCTATTAGATGCAATGTTATTGTTTATGTCATCACTTGTTCACACCTCCTCATATGGAAGATACTTTTCCTTCTTCATGTCTGCAGAAGGCTAGGAATACAAGAACACACACACACACACACTTGAAATGTGTGTGTAGTGTTGCGCCTCTTGACCTTTAATGACTAAGAAGAGGAGCAAGTGGCGGCACTCCACCGCGCCGCATTTGATTGTCATTTCCGAGGGAGGCAGAGGATGACACGGCCACGCCGGATGAGGAATGGTGCGCGCGGGGGATGCTGAAGAGAAGCCGCGGGGTGATGGAGGAGGGTGTAACTAAATGTGCGACGCCTCGCCAACTAATCATAAATTCTCCGGACTGTTCTTATTTAGTTCTTAGCCTCACGCTACACAAACCGTGCACTAAACAGTCTGGACAAAGTTGTGTCTAGGGCTTTGATGTACTACATGGACAGGAAGTGTTCATGTGGTGAACAAATGCAGACTTTGGGTCGCAGGAATCATGGCTAGCGATTAGGGATGTATACTCAGTACCGGTATATTTTATAGTCTTACTCTGGTTTTTAATGGTATTGAATAATGATATCTAACCTACATAAACCTTATTCAGTCTTTTATGCTCCCCCTTACAGTTCTTCCCGCTCCTACTATATTGCATAAAAGCGTCTTCCTGTTGTACTCATGTGATTTCCTTTAATGAATGATTTTTGCCTCTGTCTGCTCTAGCGTTAGTCTTTTTGTATACTCTTTGTACAGGATTATCTTCAGTAAAGTAATACAAATCTTTACTTAACTTAACAAAATATTGACATTCAACGAGAATTGCGAATTTGGGAAAAAGGTAAAAAAAAAATGAAGGCGGAAAAAGAAAAAAGATCTTTAATATCCTTTAGTAGAGAGAAAAGTTGGAACTTAGTGTAAGAGAAATAAGTTAGAAGATGAAAGTGGAGAATTTCCAAGAAAATGTGTTGCACTTTGACAAAAAAAAGTAAAAATTTGGAGGACAGAATGTTTCAATTTTATACAAAAGCACCAGAATATTTCGGGCAAATTTACTTTTACAGTATAATATTAATATTTTAAAAGAAAATAAATTGTAATTTTACAAAAAAAGTTGTAATTTCACAGGAAAAAAGTTGTAATTTTACAATAATTTTTTTTAAATTTTACAATAAAAAGTAATCATTTAATGACAAAATATTGCCATTCTACGAGGATTGAATTATGAGGAAAAAGGTAAAAAAAAAATGAAAGAGGAAAAAAAAAAAAGATCTTTAAAATCCTTTAGTAGAGAGAAAAGTTGGAACTTAGTGTAAGAGAAATAAGTTAGAAGATGAAAGTGGAGAATTTCCAAAAAAAGTAGTTGCACTTTGACGAAAAAAAGTAAAAATTTGGAGGACAAAATGTTTCAATTTTATACAAAAGCACCGGAATATTTCGGGAAAATGTTTATTTTACAGAATACTGTTAATATTTTACAAGAAAATAAATCATAATTTTAGAAAAAAAAAAGTAATTTTACAGAAAAAAAGGTTGTAATTTTACAGGGAAAAAGTTGTAATTTTACAGGAAAAATGTTGTAGTTTTACAAGGAAAAAAGTTGTCATTTTACAGGAAAAAGTAACAATTTATTGAGAAAAACAAATTGACTTTAACAAACACTCATTTGCACAACCCTTTTGTGCGAATGAGTGTGAATGGGGGAGGGAGGTTTTGTGGGTTGGTGCACTAATTGTAAGTGGGTTAACTATGTGGATTTAATCAAAAAAATAAAAAAATACTTTTTTAAATTTTTTAAATTTTTTTATTTCTTACCAATCGCAGCCTGGTGGTTGGGCACCACTGCGTTAAGAGAAATCACATGAGTACAACAGGAAGACACTTTTTTTGCAATATAGTAGGAGCGGGAAAAACTGTAAGGGGGAGCACGAAAGACTGAGTAGGACATTGCGCAACAGGATTATGTGACAGCTCTCAGTGCATCACATGAACGGCACCCATCACTACCATTACATGGTCATCTATTCTTATCATAACGTCGCAACAACAACAACAACAACAACAACAACAACAACAACGTTTCTACTCGTATTTCTCTGTTTTCCAAGTCCAACGACTTCCACTTTTATGTGCTGATGCACATAAAAGTAATTACCCGGCCGTGAGGGCCGACGTTGGAATTTTTGAAGCACTGGGATATATTTCACTGTGATGCCACGGATCGGCGCCCATGCAGTTGTCGCCTGGAGACACACAAAAAAGCACCGGAATAGTTCGGGCAAATTTACTTTTACAGTATACTATTGATATTTTATAAGAAAATAAATTGTAATTTTACAAAAAAAGTTGTAATTTTACAGGAAAAAAGTTGTAATTTTACAAGAAAAAAATTGTAATTTTACAATAAAAAGTAATCATTTAATGACAAAATATTGCCATTCTACGAGAATTGAGATTATGACAAAAAGGTAAAAAAAATGAAGGCGGAAAAAGAAGTCGGAACTTAGTGTACGAGACATAAGTTAGAAGATGAAAGTGGAGAATTTCCAAGAAAAGTAGTTGCACTTTGACAAAGAAAAGTAAAAATTTGGAGGACAAAATGTTTAAATTTTATACAAAAGCACCGGAATATTTCGGGCAAATTTACTTTTACAGTATAATATTAATATTTTACAAGAAAATACATTTTAATTTTACAAAAAAAGTTGTAATTTTACAGGAAAAAAGTTGTAATTTTACAAGAAAAAAATTGTAATTTTACAATAAAAAGTAATCATTTAATGACAAAATATTGCCATTCTACGAGAATTGAGATTATGACAAAAAGGTAAAAAAAATGAAGGCGGAAAAAGAAGTCGGAACTTAGTGTACGAGACATAAGTTAGAAGATGAAAGTGGAGAATTTCCAAGAAAAGTAGTTGCACTTTGATGAAAAAAAGTAATAATTTGGAGGACAAAATGTTTCAATTTTATACAAAAGCACCGGAATATTTCGGGCAAATTTACTTTTACAGTATAATATTAATATTTTACAAGAAAATAAATTGTAATTTTACAAAAAAAAGTTGTAATTTCACAGGAAAAAAGTGGTAATTTTACAATAATTTTTTTTTAATTTTACAATAAAAAGTAATCATTTAATGACAAAATATTGCCATTTTACGAGGATTGAATTATGAGGAAAAAGGTAAAAAAAAAATGAAAGAGGAAAAAAAAAAAGATCTTTAAAATCCTTTAGTAGAGAGAAAAGTCGGAACTTAGTGTAAGAGAAATAAGTTAGAAGATGAAAGTGGAGAATTTCCAAAAAAAGTAGTTGCACTTTGAAGAAAAAAAGTAAAAATTTGGAGGACAAAATGTTTCAATTTTATACAAAAAATATTTTGGGCAAACTGAGTGTACGAGACATAAGTTAGAAGATGAAAGTGGAGAATTTCCAAGAAAAGTAGTTGCACTTTGACAAAGAAAAGTAAAAATTTGGAGGACAAAATGTTTAAATTTTATACAAAAGCACCGGAATATTTCGTGCAAATTTACTTTTACAGTATAATATTAATATTTTAAAAGAAAATAAATTGTAATTTTACAAAAAAAGTTGTAATTTCACAGGAAAAAAGTTGTAATTTTACAATATTTTTTTTTTAATTTTACAATAAAAAGTAATCATTTAATGACAAAATATTGCCATTCTATGAGGATTGAATTATGAGGAAAAAGGTAAAAAAAAAATGAAAGAGGAAAAAAAAAAAAGATCTTTAAAATCCTGTAGTAGAGAGAAAAGTTGGAACTTAGTGTAAGAGAAAAAAGTTAGAAGATGAAAGTGGAGATTTCCAAAAAAAGTAGTTGCACTTTGACGAAAAAAAGTAAAAATTTGGAGGACAAAATGTTTCAATTTTATACAAAAGCACCGGAATATTTCGGGCAAATGTTTATTTTACAGAATACTGTTAATATTTTACAAGAAAATAAATCATAATTTTAGGAAAAAAAAGTAATTTTACAGAAAAAAAGGTTGTAATTTTACAGGGAAAATGTTGTAATTTTACAGGAAAAAGTAGCAATTTATTGAGAAAAACAAATTGACTTTAACAAACACTCATTTGCACAACCCTTTTGTGTGAATGAGTGTGAATGGGGGAGGGAGGTTTTGTGGGTTGGTGCACTAATTGTAAGTGTGTTTTTTATGTGGATTTAATCAAAAAAATAAAAAATACTTTTTTTTTTTTAAATTATTTTTTTATTTCTTACCAATCGCAGCCCGGTGGTTGGGCACCACTGCGTTAAGAGAAATCACATGAGTACAACAGGAAGACACTTTTTTTGCAATATAGTAGGAGCGGGAAAAACTGTAAGGGGGAGCACGAAAGACTGAGTAGGACATTGCGCAACAGGATTATGTGACAGCTCTCAGTGCATCACATGAACGGCACCCATCACTACCATTACATGGTCATCTATTCTTATCATAACGTCGCAACAACAACAACAACAACAACAACAACAACAACAACAACAACAACAACAACAACAACAACAACAACAACAACGTTTCTACTCGTATTTCTCTGTTTTCCAAGTCAAACGACTTCCACTTTTATGTGCTGATGCGGCTTTTATCTGTCAGGGACTTTGGACTCCAGCATGAACTGCAACCCCTGCTTCTACAGCAGCGAGGTAACGAGCTCCCTGGTTTAGCATGAATTACCCGGCCGTGAGGGCCGACGTTTGAAGCACTGGGATATATTTCACTGTGATGCCCATGCAGTTGTCGCCTGGAGAGACACACAAAAAAACAAACCCCAAATCCTCTGACTGAAAAGTGAGCGTAGGGATTGCGGGGGTAAATATAGACGCACGGCTGCTTGTTGTACACAAAGTGCGCTCGTTTGTTATTATTTGGCAGCTGCGCCCTTTCGGGGAAGGACGTGACTAAGCAATGATGTCCACATGAGTTGTAGATCTAATGCACTTCATGCTTTGTGCTGCAGCATTACTGGTGATTACAGACGGGGATATTCACCCTTTTTCTATGTTAATGAGCTCTTTTCATCCATTGTGTGCGGCCGCCATATTCTGCACCCTGATTGGATCCTCACAAGGGAAGCTTCATCTTTTCTTACTTGCATTTCATTGATGCACGCCTTATTGTTGTTGTTTTTTTAAAACCTGTTCCTTCAACTTTCACACGGATGCTTTTTGTGGGCCAGAAGCCCTGCAGAAATGTACTTCTTGAGTCACCAATCTCTATTTATAGTGCTTCTTGAGTCATATATCTCTATTTATAGTGCAGTGCCAAGAGCAGACTTCCATCTATGTTACCTAACATTTTGTGTGGCCCTAACACCATTTTGGTCTTGGATCATACAAAACCCAAAAGCAGTGAAGTTGTCACGTTGTGTAAACGCTACAAACCCCGTTTCCATATGAGTTGGGAAATGGTGTTAGATGTAAATATAAATGGAATACAATCATTTGCAAATCCTTTTCAAGCCATATTCAGTTGAATATGCTACAAAGACAACATATTTCATGTTCAAACTCATCAACATTTTTATTTTTGCAAATAATCATGAACTTTATAATTTGATAGCAGCAACACGTGACAAAGAAGTTGTGAAAGGTGGCAATAAATACTGATAAAGTTGAGGAATGCTCATCAAACACTTATTTGGAACATCCCACAGGTGTGCAGGCTAATTGGGAACAGGTGGGTGCCATGATTGGCTATAAAAGTAGATTCCATGAAATACTCAGTCATTCACAAACAAGGATGGGGCGAGGGTCACCACTTTGTCAACAAATGCCTGAGCAAATTGTTGAACAGTTTAAGAACAACCTTTCTCAAGCAGCTATTGCAAGGAATTGAGGGATTTCACCATCTACGCTCCGTAATATCATCAAAGAGAATGTGGAGAAATCACTGTAGGTAAGCAGCTAAGCCCGTGACCTTCCATCCCTCAGGCTGTACTGCATCAACAAGCCACATCAGTGTGTAAAGGATATCACCACATGGAACACTTCAGAAAGCCACTGTCAGTAACTATAGTTGGTCGCTACATCTGTAAGTGCAAGTTAAAACTCTCCTACGCAAGGCAAAAACCGTTTATCAACAACACCCAGAAACGCCGCCGGCTTGGCTGGGCCCGAGCTCATCTAAGATGGACTGATACAAAGTGGAAAAGTGTTCTGTGGTCTGACGAGTCCACATTTCAAATTGTTTTTGGAAACTGTGGACGTGGTGTCCTCCGGACCAAAGAGGAAAAGAACCATCCGGATTGTTCTAGGGTGAAAGTGTAAAAGGCAGCATGTGTGATGGTATGGGGGTGTATTAGTGGCCAAGACATGGGTAACTTACACATCTGTGAAGGCACCATTAATGCTGAAAGGTACATACAGCTTTTGGAGCAACATATGTTGTTATCATGGACGCCCCTGCTTATTTCAGCAAGACAATGCCAAGCCACGTGTTACATCAAGGTGGCTTCATAGTAAAAGAGTGCGGGTACTAGACTGGCCTGCCTGTAGTCCAGACATTGAAAATGTGTGGCAGCTGCAATGTGAGAAGGGAGACTGTTGAACAACTTAAGCTGTACATCAAGCAAGAATGGGAAAGAATTCCACTTCAAAAATGTGTCTCCTCACTTCACAAACCAAAACTGAGTGTTGTTCAAAGGAAAGGCCATGTAACACAGTGGTGAACATGCCCTTTCACAACTACTTTGGCACGTGTTGCAGCCATGACATTCTAAGTTCATTATTATTTGCAAAAATAATGAGTTTGAACATGAAATATGTTGTCTTTGTAGCATATTCAATTGAATATAAGTTGAAAAGGATTTGTTGTATTCTCTTTTTATTTAGCATTTACACAACGTGACAACTTCACTGCTTTTGGCTTTTGTGGATGCTTCATATTTTGTGTACCTTTCTTCTATTAGCTCATCCCGGTCCCCAAATGGTGAAGCATGTTTCATTTGTGCAAAGGCGTGTAGATAGTGTCACACACTTCTGTAGATAGTGTCACACACTTCTGTAGATAGTGTCACACACTTCTGTAGATAGTGTCACACACTTCTGTAGATAGTGTCACACACTTCTGTAGATAGTGTCACACACTTCTGTAGATAGTGTCACACACTTCTGTAGATAGTGTCACACACTTCTGTAGATAGTGTCACACACTTCTGTAGATAGTGTCACACACTTCTGTAGATAGTGTCACACACTTCTGTAGATAGTGTCACACACTTCTGTAGATAGTGTCACACACTTCTGTAGATAGTGTCACACACTTCTGTAGATAGTGTCACACACTTCTGTAGATAGTGTCACACACTTCTGTAGATAGTGTCACACACTTCTGGTGTGATTCAAACTAATCACACCTAATTAGGTAACATCAAGAAAATGATGTCATTTGTAAGTTGTGTTGTAATGACATATAAACTTGTTTTAATTCACCAACGTTGAGTCACTTTTGTTTATATTTGGTTAAAAGCTGTTTTTCAATCATTGTTTACAAATGTATGCTTCAGCGACATTTTATTTGGTCCAATCTTCTCCCCCACCCCAAAAAAAAAAAAAAAGAACTCTCATGTTGCATTTCATTATGCCTCGCAAAAAACTTTCCCAAACATACTTGCTTTTAAAAACTGTTTTAATTTGTATCTTAAAATCCCTTGAAGTTTTTACTCATTTTGTCAATTTATTTTGGTAAAATAGCTTTTGTTGTATCTGTTAAATCAAAATTAATTTTAAGTAAAAATAGATAAGTTGTATTAGCAGGTCTTTTTGTTTTTTGCTTAGTTGTTAATGCAACTTATATTTTTTACTTTAAACTTTTTGTACCCTTTTTTTTCCCTATCTCCTACAATTCTATTTTATTTTTTTGTATTTTTTTGGTAGAAGCTGACTCCTGTACAGTCCTGTACTTAGCAATACACCTATATTCTAGTATGTTCTCTTCTTGTCTCTTGGTTATTTAAAAAAAAACACAAACTTACCTACTGTATCATACGTGGGAAATATTGCATATTTTGTGGGGGTTTTTTACCCCAAAAATAGGGTTTTGACAAAAAGGCGATACAACATAAGAATAAAACAACTTTATATAGACAGATAGACCTGAAGTTATATTTTTTGGAATAAAAATATATGACTTATTTAGAGAAAAAAACAAAACATGGGTAAGTTGTAATAATTTCACCTCAAAATTTAGTGCATTACTGTAAATGGAAAAATATTACTATCGTTTTTATGATAAATTAAAAAAGGTAGCTATGTTGCCAGAAAATTGACATTAGTTTTTTTACTGTAAACAAAAAAAAATTGCAATTTTATAGTAACATTTTGGCACCTATGTTGCAGTTTGTTTTTTACCGCAAATCAACAACTGTATATTTTTCGGTGTATTACTGTAAATGCCAAAACGGCACCACAGTTTATTACAGTAAAAACAATTACAGTTTATTTGCTTAGTTGTTAATGCAACTTATATTTTTGACTTTAAACTTTTTGTACCCCTTTTTTTCCCCTCTCTCTTACAATGCATTCTATTTTTATTTTATTTTATTTTTTTGTAGAAGCTGATTCAGGTAGAAACTCACACAAATTCCAATGTACCTGTACAGTCCTGTACTTAGCAATACATCTATATTCTAGTATGTTCTCCTCTTGTCTCTTGGTTATTTAAAAAAAACACAAACTTACCTACTGTATCATACGTGGGAAATATTGCATATTTTGTGTTTTTTTACCACCAAAATAGGGTTTTGACAAAAAGGGGATACAACATAAGAATAAAACAACTTCATATAGACAGATAGTCATGAAGTTATATTTTTTGGAATAAAAATATATGACTTCTACATAACTTAGACCAGAGGTGTCAAAGAGGTTTTCACTGAGGGCCACATCGCAGTTATGTTTGGCCCCAGAGGGCCGCTTCTAACAGTGAATACTATTATTACACCATTTTTTAATGCATTTTATTAGTAGATTTTTTTTAAACTAAAATGTAAAAAAAAAAAAAATAGGGTAAGTTGCAATAATTTCACCTCAAAATTTAGTGCATTATTGTAAATGGAAAAATAGTACTATCGTTTTTATGATCAATTAAAAAAGGCAGCTATGTTGCCAGAAAATTTACATTAGTTTTTTTACTGTAAACAAAAAAAAATTGCAATTTTATAGTAACATTTTGGCACCTATGTTGCAGTTTGCTTTTTACCGCAAATCAACAACTGTATATTTTTCGGTGTATTACTGTAAATGCCAAAACGGCACCACAGTTTATTACAGTAAAAAAAGTACAGTTTATTTGCTTAGTTGTTAATGCAACTTATATTTTTTTACTTTAAACTTTTTGTACCCCTTTTTTTCCCCTCTCTCTTACAATGCCTTCTATTTTTTTTGTTTTTTGTTTTGTTTTTGTAGAAGCTGACTCAGGTAGAAACGCACACAAATTCCAATGTACCTGTACAGTCCTGTACTTAGCAATACACCTATATTCTAGTATGTTCTCTTCTTGTCTCTTGGTTATTTAAAAAAAACACAAACTTACCTACTGTATCATACGTGGGAAATATTGCATATTTTGTGTTTTTTTTACCACCAAAATAGGGTTTTGACAAAAAGGGGATACAACATAAGAATAAAACAACTTTATATAGACAGATAGACATGAAGTTATATTTTTTGGAATAAAAATATATGACTTCTACATAACTTAGACCAGAGGTGTTAAAGAGGTTTTCACTGAGGGCCACATCGCAGTTATGTTTGGGCCCAGAGGGCCGCTTCTAACAGTGAATACTATTATTACACCATTTTTTAATGCATTTTATTAGTAGATTTTTTTTAAACTAAAATGTAAAAAAAAAAAAATAGGGTAAGTTGCAATAATTTCACCTCAAAATTTAGTGCATTATTGTAAATGGAAAAATAGTACTATCGTTTTTATGATCAATTAAAAAAGGCAGCTATGTTGCCAGAAAATTTACATTAGTTTTTTTACTGTAAACAAAAAAAAATTGCAATTTTATAGTAACATTTTGGCACCTATGTTGCACTTTGCTTTTTACCGCAAATCAACAACTGTATATTTTTCGGTGTATTACTGTAAATGCCAAAACGGCACCACAGTTTATTACAGTAAAAAAAGTACAGTTTATTTGCTTAGTTGTTAATGCAACTTATATTTTTTTACTTTAAACTTTTTGTACCCCTTTTTTTCCCCTCTCTCTTACAATGCCTTCTATTTTTTTGTTTTTTTGTTTTGTTTTTGTAGAAGCTGACTCAGGTAGAAACGCACACAAATTCCAATGTACCTGTACAGTCCTGTACTTAGCAATACACCTATATTCTAGTATGTTCTCTTCTTGTCTCTTGGTTATTTAAAAAAAACACAAACTTACCTACTGTATCATACGTGGGAAATATTGCATATTTTGTGTTTTTTTTACCACCAAAATAGGGTTTTGACAAAAAGGGGATACAACATAAGAATAAAACAACTTTATATAGACAGATAGACCTGAAGTTATATTTTTTGGAATAAAAATATATGACTTCTACATAACTTAGACCAGAGGTGTCAAAGAGGTTTTCACTGAGGGCCACATCGCAGTTATGTTTGGCCCCAGAGGGCCGCTTCTAACAGTGAATACTATTATTACACCATTTTTTAATGCATTTTATTAGTCGATTTTTTTTTAAATAAAATAAAATAAAAAATAGGGTAAGTTGCAATAATTTCACCTCAAAATGTACTGCATTACTGTAAATGGAAAGATAGTACAATCGTTTTTATGATAAATTTAAAAAAGGCAGCTATGTTGCCAGAAAATTTTCATTAGTTTTTTTACTGTAAATAAATTTTTTTGCAATTTTACAGTAACATTTTGGCACCTGAGCTGCCAGTTTGTTTGTTTTTTACCGCAAATCAACAACTGTAGATTTTTCGGTGTATTACTGTAAATGCCAAAAACGGCACCACAGTTTATTACAGTAAAAACATTTACAGTTTATTTGCTTAGTTGTTAATGCAACTTATATTTTTTACTTTAAACTTTTTGTACCCCTTTTTATTTCCCTTTCTCTTACAATGCCATTCATCTTTTTTTTTTTTATTAATATTTTTTTTTTAATTTTTTTGTTTTTTGGTAGAAGCTGACTCAGGTAGAAACTCACACAAATTCCAATGTACCTGTACAGTCCTGTACTTAGCAATACACCTATATTCTAGTATGTTCTCCTCTTGTCTCTTGGTTATTTAGATATAATCTAATTTATTTGTTATTTTTATTTATTTTTATTTTTTTGTTAATGCTCCCATTTTTCTATTGCAATTTTGCATCTGCGCTGTTTTTCGAAAAGAGTAATGCCACATCTGTTCATAAAGTTATAATTATGTATGTGTTTAGGTTTACAATTGTTCAACATTCACTGTCAGAATGCATTAATATTTTTTTTTTAAAAAGGAAAAAATAAAAACAAATGTGAGGCCAGTCCAACACTTTCCACCGTCATTATGTCAGTGCGCCTCACTGTTGTCATTTACGGTAATGTTAGTAGACCGGCAAGACTGCCTGTTTTAAAACGTTACCGCACTTTCAGTGTTTTCTCCTGTAAAATAATATATATTCAATCACACCAAAAATTCGTGTTTTTATAAAACATCAAATGAGTGTAATTATGTGTAAAAAAAATTAATAAAAAAACACAAATAAATTGATGACGTGTATGAAGGGGTCCTTCGGACTTCCGGGTGTGTGTAAACAGCTCACAAACCAGCGTCGCCTCGCCTGAAATATGTAAGTTTCTTCTCTCTAATCGTTCACTTTTTCCTCTGAAATGTGAGAATTGTGTTGTTAAAACAGACGCAATGAAACCTGCTCTTTGTGTCGGCTTGTCCAGGTCCAAAGTTACGTTTAAAATCACACTGACGTCGGACCCCCGGCTCCCGTTCAAAGTGTGAGTATTACACTGACAGCTCAGCAACATATGTTTATTTTATTAATAATCTCCTGGCATCTTTATTATACGCTGAAAAGGTTGTTTTACGTCCTGGTTTTAGATGTAAACAACTCGTCCATACATTTGTATTATTTTAGCATTTGTGCTAGCATATGCGAACTCTCGCGATACTTTCAATCAGTGTGTCAAACGCGTGGCCCGGGGGCCATTTGCGGCACAGTCTACAAATACTATTAAAATATTTTATTTTTTTTTAAAACATAAAAAAAGTGGAATAAATGAACAAAAAGGTAAAATGTAACGAGAAAAAGTTGCAATGTTGACCCAAATAACAAAGCTGCCATGCAGGCAGTTTAAATTTAAAAAAAAAAAATGTAAGTCAATATTGTTTTGAAATATTGACCTATTCAATGCTGTTTACTTCACATCAGATATTCCACTTTTTTGCAATATTTGTTGGTGAAAATATTGCGTATTATGTGTGTTTGTTTTCTTTGACAAAAAAGAGCATACAGCAAAAACATGAACAATTAACAAAAACTTAGACCTGAAAGTTAACTAGAGATTTAAGTGTTTTTTTTAAATTAACATTCTACACATACTATTAAAAAACAAAACATAAAAAGTGGAATAAAAGAGCAAAAAGGTATAACGAGAAAAAGTTGCAATGTTGACCCTAATAACAAAGCTGCTATGCAGGCGGTTTTTGTTTTTTAAAGTCAATATTGTTTGGAAATATTGACCTATTCAATGCTGTTTACTTCACATCCAATATTCCACTTTTAAATATTTTTTGGTGAAAATATTGCGTAATTTGTGTGTTATTATTTATTTTTATTTTTTTTACAAATTTAGGGCATACAACAAAAAGATAAAAAAAATAATAATAAAAACTTAGACCTGAAGGTGATCTAGAGATTTAAGTGTTAAAAGTAAAAATAATTAAAAAATGTGTGCCTTATTTTTAACACTTTTATTACTTGGACCCTTTAGGATCCCCAATAATATTAGTGGGATTTATTCATAAAAACTCATTGCTCAAAAAAGAATAATTAATTCAAACCAATGTTATGAATTATTGACCTATTTAAGGCTCCAATTACTTCAAATAAGTAAGTAAGGTTGCACTTAAGCCTCAGCTCTCACTTAAAGCGTGAGTGAAGAAAGCGTAAAGAATGCATATATAGTCCCCCTCCTTAATGCTTTAGGCACACGCAGGATTCTCACCAGGATGAGGCAAAAACACAACCTTACCTACTGTATCATACGTGGGAAATATTGCATATTTTGTGTTTTTTTACCACAAAAATAGGGTTTTGACAAAAAGGGGATACAACATAAGAATAAAACAACTTTATATAGACAGATAGACCTGAAGTTATATTTTTTTGAATAAAAATATATGACTTATTTAGAAAAAAAACCATGACTTAGACCAGAGGTGTCAAAGATGTTTTCACTGAGGGCCACATTGCAGTTATGTTTGGCCCCAGAGGCCCGCTTCTAACAGTGAGTAGTATTATTACACCAATTTTTAATTCATTTTATTAGTAGTTTTTAAAAAAAAAAAGTAAATATGTAAAAAAAAAAATAGGGTAAGTTGCAATAGTTTCACCTCAAAATTTAGTGTATTACTGTAAATGGAAAAACAGTACTATCGTTTTATGATAAATAAAGAAAAGGCAGCTATGTTGCCAGAAAAATGTACATGAGTTTTTTTTTACTGTAAATAAAAAAAAATGCAATTTTAAAGTAATATTTTGGCACCTGAGCTGCCAGTTGTTGTTTTTTGTTTTACCGCAAATCAATAACTGTAGCTTTTTGGGTGTATTACTGTAAATGCCAAAACGGCACCACAGTTTATTGCAGTAAAAAAAGTACAGTTTTTTTCATTGCTAGAAAAATGCTGTAAAAACCAAAGTAAATTTCACAATTTTACCATGAAATCTATTGCTACTTTTACATTGCACAATTAGATGGATAGCTTGCTTTGAAATCATTATTATTAGTATTTATTTCCGTTTTTAAAAAAATGGTTTGAAGGTTTGATAATATATTTTTGCATAATTAGACAATATTTAAGTTAACATCATTTGCGGTTACATGGAGTACATGTATTGTTTTTCCCCTCCCAAAATAGAAAGAAAGAATACATTTAGTGAGAAAAGTTACAGTACTTTATTGATGCATGTTATTTCCAGGGTTTTGAAGGCCAAATAAAATGAAGTGGCCGCATCTGGCCCCCGGGCCTTGATTTTGACCCTTCCAGGTCCTTGGGACCGAACTTGAGGAGAGCCCGAAAGGTTAAAAAAAAAATCTATATATTGTATTAGTTGTGAAAATGAAAAATATCAAAATGGCCCCTGCATGTTTTGATTTGATGTGTCTATCCAGGAGTGTAAATGAAATAAAAGACAGATGAAATGTCACTTTGAAAACACTAGTAAACGCCATAGAGTTGCAATTAATGGACATCATGGCATCAAAGATGGAGTATTTATGTTTTAAATGTTGTTTTGTTGCAGACTGAGTGTCCCTGACAGCACACCATTCACAGCAGTTCTAAAGTTTGCTGCTGAGGAGGTAAGAATAATAAGAATTATGAATGAATAATACTGTGAGATAATATAGCGTGTGTCTATTCCTTGGTTCTTACAATACATTGTGGCTGAATGCACTGATGATGACAAACTGCTCATCTGGATCTCATCCCCACTGCACTTGTGTAGCAATGTAACATAGGGCTGGGCGATAAAACAATATCAAAATATATCCTGATGGACACGTGCTCGATACCAATAAAACATGTTTTATTTTCCGTCTGACGGTAGCAAGGTTGGTTGCATGAACAAAAGGCACTCGCTCTCAGGAAGTGAAGTGTGACACGCTGACAGCCAATCAGGTGACAGTATCGACTATCACGTTTGTTTGGTTGATTCTTTGCATGGAGTGAGAAGAGAAAGTCACAATGAAAAAAATGTAGATAAAAGAGGAAAAGTCACCCGGACAGGTTTTTGGATAGTTTTTAAAGGGACCGTAGTCAGACCAATGTGGTCTGTACGTGATGCAAGGCAAGACCTGCTGATACCACACTACCTTAGCCGCGCTCACCCTGTAGAGCAGGGTTCCCCAACCTTTTTTCCACCAGGGACCGGTTTAATGTATGCATTATTTTCACGGACCAGCTTTCTACGTGTGGCAGATAAAAACAGCAAAAAAAATGAGCCTTTGGTTACAATCTGGCACATTAACATCTTATATGTCAAATAATGTGCGTTGTCCAATGTACTATAACAAAGGAGTTGTAATATATATCTATTAACAAACTTATTGGTGTGTTTAGTGGGAGAGGCGAAATTTAAGTCGGAGAAAATGCGGTAGTTTCTAAAATAATAATGTTTCTGTGCGGCCCGGTAGCAAATGCGTCACAGACCGGTACCGGTCCCCGGACCAGTGGTTGGGGACCACTGCTTTAGAGCACAACTGTAGCTTCCTGCCACTAAACCTGCAGAAAATAGTTCTTCTCAGGTGTCTCTATGCTTACATTTTCACACTTTGCACTATTTTCTTACACTTTATAAATATTTTCTTACATATTCCTTATTTTAAGATCTTATTGCTAAGTCTTCAATGTGATTTTACTATTTTGTTGACATTGTTTGTTTCCTTTCTGCCTTGATAGCTGAGGGCATTACAATCAGAGGAAAGTTACATTTTAAATACAAATCTAGAATATTTTATTCTCCTTCTTCTTATTTTCCATAGGTCATAAAAAATATCAATAATTATTGATATTGACCGATATAATAATACAATTTAAATAATTACTGCATAACAAAAAATAATTTTAATAGTTAAATAAAAATAACAGGGCAAAATCATGTTACACAGTCGTTATTTCCTGCCACTAAACCAGCAGAAAATAGTTCTTCTCAGGTTTCTCTATTTTTACATGTTCACACTTTGCACTATTTTCTTACACTTTATGAAGCATTTCTTACATATTCCTTATTTTAAGAGCTTATTGTTAAGTCTTCAATGGGATTTTACTATTTTGTTGACATTGAGTGTTTTCCATGTTTGTGTTTCCTTTCTGCCTTGATAGCTGAGGGCATTATAATCAGAGCAAGTTACATTTCAAATAAAAATATTTTATCCTCCTTCTTATTTTCCATAGGTCATAAGAAATATCAATAATAATTGATATTGACCGATATAATAACAATACAATTTAAATAATTACTGCATAACAAAAATTCCTTTTCATAGTTAAATAAGAATAACGGCAAAATCATGTTACACAGACGTTATTTCCTGCCACTAAATCAGCAGAAAATAGTTCTTCTCAGGTTTCTCTGTTTACATTTTGACACTTTGCACTATTTTCTTATACTTTATGAAGCATTTCTTACACATTCCCTATTTTAAGATCGTATTGTTAAGTCTTCAATGTTGTTTACATTGTTTGTTTTCCATGCTTGTGTTGACATTTCCTTTCTGCCTTGATAGCTGAGGGCATATAATCAGAGAAAGGTTACATAAAAAATAAAATAAAATGTGTATATATATATATATATATATATATTAGGGCTGCAACTAACGATTAATTTGATAATCGATTAATATGTCGATTATTACTTCGATTAATCGATTAATAATCGGATAAAAGAGACAAACTACATTTCTATCCTATCCAGTATTTTATTGAAAAAAAACAGCATACTGGCACCATACTTATTTTGATTATTGTTTCTCAGCTGTTTGTAAATGTTGCAGTTTATAAATAAAGGTTTAGTAAAAAAATATGTATATATATATTTATTTTTTTTTATTAAAAAAAAAAAAACCTCTGCGCATGCGCATAGCATAGATCCAACGAATCGATGACTAAATTAATCGGCAACTATTTTAATAATCGATTTTAATCGATTTAATCGATTAGTTGTTGCTACCCTAATGTGTGTGTATATATATATATATATATATATATATATATATATATATATATATATATATATATATATATATATATATATATATATATATATATATATATATATATATATATATATATATATATATATGTGTGTGTGTGTGTGTGTGTGTGTGTGTGTGTGTGTGTGTGTGTGTGTGTGTGTGTGTGTATACATACATACATACATACATACATACATACATACATACATATATATATATATATATATATATTTGTTGATTTTAAGTAATTAAAAAAAAAAAAAGTGAATGTTGTACAGCAACTTTGGCCTTTTTGTCCAAAAAATATGCAATATTCCTCCCCAAAAGTTAAATTATTCAATATTTGATGTGAAGTTATCTGAGCCTTAAACAGGTCAATAATTCATAACAACATTGATTTTAATTCTTAATTATTTTTGAGCATTGACTATTTTTATATAACTATTTTTTTTAACATTTGTAAATGAATTGTAAATATATTTGTTGATTTTAAGTTTTTTTTTTTTTTTTTTTTTCAATGTTGTATACCAATTTTGTCAAACATTATGCAATATTCCTCCCCAAAAAAATAATTAGTCAAATATTCGATGTGAAGTTATTTGAACCCTAAACAGGTCAATAGTTAATCGTTTGATTTAAATTCTTTATGATTTTTTGAACATTGACTGTTTTAAAAAAGAATAAAATAATCCCCATTACAGGTCCATTCCACCCTCAAGGGTCCCACTCAAAAGTATTTAATTCATATATATATATTTATACATTTAACTCTAACATTGCTAGATAAATTTTAAATATATTTGTTGATTTTAAGTAGGTTTTTTTTGTTTTGTTTTTTGAATGTTGTATAGCAATTTTGTCCTTTTTGTCAAAAAAATATGCAATATTCCTCCCCCAAAAATTAATTTGTCAAATATTTAATGTGACGTTATTTGAGCCTTAGACAGGTCAATAATTCATAACATTGATTTTAATTCTTAATTATTTTTTGAGCATTAACTGTTTTTATTAAGAATCCACATTATAGGTCCATTCCACCCTCAAGGGTCCCACTCAAAAGTGTTTAATTCATATATATATATTCTTTTATATACATTGAAGGGCAGCACGGTGACAGAGGGGTTAGTGCGTCTGCCTCACAATATGAAGGTCCTGAGTAGTCGTGAGTTCAATCCCGGCTCGGGATCTTTCTGTGTGGAGTTTGCATGTCCTCCCCGTGACTGCGTGGGTTCTACTCCGGCTTCCTCCCACCTTCAAAGACATGCACCTGGGGATAGGCCCCTCCCACCTCCAAAGACATGCACCTGGGGATAGGCCCCTCCCACCTCCAAAGACATGCACCTGGGGATAGGCCCCTCCCACCTCCAAAGACATGCACCTGGGGATAGGTTGATTGGCAACACTAAATGGTCCCTAGTGTGTGAATGTTGTCTGTCTATCTGTGTTGGCCCTGCGATGAGGTGGCGACTTGTCCAGGGTGTACCCCGCCTTCCGCCCGATTGTAGCTGAGATAGGCTCCAGCGCCCCCCGCGACCCCGAAGGGAATAAGCGGTAGAAAATGGATGGATGGATGGCATTGAACTCAAAAATTTCTAGATCAATTTTAAATATATTTGTTGATTTTAAGTAGGTTTTTTTTTATTTGTATTTTTATAGCAATTTTGTCCTTTTTGTCAAAAAAATATGCAATATTCCTCCCCCAAAAATTAATTTGTCAAATATTTAATGTGAAGTTATTTGAACCTTAAACAGGTCAATAGTTCATAACATTGATTTTAATTCTTAACTATTTTTTGAGCATTGACTGTTTTTATTAAAAATCCACATTGTAGGTCCATTCCACCCTCAAGGGTCCCACTCAAAAGTATTTAATTCATAAATTATATATATATATATATATATATATATATATATATATATATATATATATATATATATATATATATATATATATATATATATATATATATATATATATATATATATATATATTGAAGTAAAAAATTTCTAGATCAATTTAAAATATATTTGTTGAATTTAATTATTTTTTTTTTTTTTTTTTTTTTTTTTTTAAATGTTGTATACCAATTTTGGCCTTTTTGTCCAAAAAAATATGCAATATTCCTTCCCAAAAAATTCAAAAGTCAAGTATTTGATGTGAAGTTATTTGAGCTTTAAAAAGGTCAATAATTCATAACATTTATTTTCATTCTTAATCATTTTTTAGCATTGTCCATTTTTATTAACAATCCACATTGTTAATAACATCCCTTCGACCCTCAAGGGTCCCACTCAAAAGTGTTTCAAGTAATTATTATTATTATTTTTTGTCATATACTTTGAACGCTAACATTTCGAGATCAATTTTAAATATATTCGTATTTTGCGTTCATTCTCTGCTTGACTTCCCCGCAGTTCAAAGTGCCCCCAGCCACCAGCGCCATCATCACCAATGGTGAGTGTTTTGGAATGTTTCCTATTCAATAAAGACATGTCCAGAGGAAGCTATGGCCTTTTAAGTATTTGGGGTGCAACGATTAGTCGACAATAACATTTGCCGCCCAATTTGATTTGACAATAGTCACTCGTTTTTCCAGGCAGGAGGTGGGTCCACCCCAGTGATAACATTAACATTTCTTCCTATTCATGCTAAAAACATCAATCTCTTGCTCATTTTGCAAAGCAGACCTTGTTTTTTTTTCTGAAGGGAAGACGCCTCTCAACCTCGGTGTGTGAAAAATAACTCTCTTTTTAGCTTAAATCAGCCAGCTAGACTTTGTCTACATCAATTTTAAGTGCGTTTCAAAGCAGCGTCAATTGCCAATAGTTAATCAATAGTCAATATATCAGTGTGCAGCTTTTGAAACATCACACAATGCTTCTCTTTTAGAGGAAGTTAGATTTTGTTGTTTGTTTTCATTGCTGCTATTTTAACAGTTTTTAATACATAATACATAAATAATCCCCTCAATTCCCCCCAAAAATGTATAAACTGGCTGGCATATAAAGACAATATAACATACATCCATAAACGTGGATGCATATGCAAAAGTGCCATATATTTATCTGTACAGTAATCTATTTAATTTATATCTGCACCTTATTGATTTTTTTATCCCGCACTACCATGAGCTAATGCAACCAAATGTTGTTCTTATCTGTACTGCAAAGTTCAAATTTGAATGACAATAAAAAGGAAGTCGAAGTCTAATAAACAAGGTAAAAAAAATAATTTTTTAGCACTTTGCCTTCACTTTCTTTTTAATGGAAACAATTTGATAATCATTGTAACAGCTGAATGAGCAGTATAAATAAATATTTGAATTGAATTGAATGAATTAGTCATCTTTGTTGTTCGTAAGCACAAGTCTAAAATAACTTCAGCTGCATTTAACCTCTTAAGGCTCAAGCTGTTTGTTTACATGCTTTTTTATTTTATTTATCTTTGCTATTTGGGCTTATTAGACCCTAATTAAAATAAAAAGTAAGAATCATCTTTTGATATAATGTACTTAGTCCATAAGTACACAAACGTGTACTTGATGTTTAATGACATGCTAAATCTTATTTTTACACTTTTTCCCCCCCCAAATTCCATTGTATGGTATACTCTTCTGACACCACCAGATGGCAGTATAAGTGTCCACATAAGTGGCCATAAGACCCCAATTCAGTAGTGTAAACAATTTTGGAAATAAGAGCTAAAAGGTGATGTCCACGGATGTGGCCACTAAGCCTTTAGAGGTTTTAAAGGTGGATGGAAAAATTTGAGCCATTAAATACACGTACACTTTATTATCTGATTAGTAGATATAACGTAGTATCGTTAAGATAGTCGTTGACTAATCGACTTTGAAAATAAGGGTTGGTTGCAGCCCTAATCTAAAATAACATCAGTTTGCAGAGAAACAAGTCTATGCTGCTTAGAGGAAGGGGGGAAAAAAAGAGCAAGACAAAGAAACTTCCAGGGGCCGTACTTATCAAGCTTCTTAGAGTGCCATTTTACACTTAAGTCCTGAGAATTTGCGAAATGTAGTCCTACTCTCAAACTTAAGAATAAAAGCTTTTTATCAACGTTCTTAAGTCTAAGAATCACTCCTACTCTCCACGATATTTAAGAGACCTTCAGAGGTGTCTTAAGTGGTTAGGAGTTGCCAGCAGGGGATGGCACTGAGGCGAGAGAGACGTGCGCAAATGTTCAGGGAACGGAACAATGTTGTTGTTTTTTTGATGACGAGCAGCTGATCAAACGGTATCGTTTAGACAGAGCAGGTATTATTTTTGTCACAGATTTAATACTTTTCGATTCCTTGTTGATTTCTGCATGTGTCTGCAGTGGGCTAGTATATATAGAGCCACCCACACCAGTTTCAAATTAGTTGCCTAATTAATGAATTGGAAAGAAAATGTTATGACAGTAGCGTATGTGTGTGGCCGTGAGGTGAGTGACGTCAGTGAGTGTGTGGGCGAGAGAAGAGAGGGAGCGGTAGCGTGGGACTAGTTTGTTTTGTATTATTTTGTAGTTTATTGTCAAAATATACACTCCCATTGTCCACTTCAATATTTCCAAGATATTTCTTTATTCTTAGACAACGGATTCCCTTCCGTGATTGGTCATTTCTATGGACACAGAAATGACGTCACCTAAAATTGCGTTTACGGCACATAGTAATGTCGTCATTCAGCTCTGAGTGTGACACTTAAGATTCAGTCCTACACTTCGCTAAAAGTGTGAGTAAGACGCTTGATAACTAACTTTTAAGTGCAGCTTTCAGCCAATAATTTATTTACTCTTAAGTCAACTCTTAGCAGACTTCTTAGGAGTCATTCTAAGAAGCTTGATAAGTACGGCCCCTGATCTTTGTATCCGCCTTGGGAATGTAAGAAGAGAGTAGAGGGGTTGGTGAGAAGTGGCCTGTTTTTTTTCTATTTTTTTGTGTTAAATATTGGGTGAGGCAGTAATACAGTATCAATCACACAAAAAAAACAATTTAGAGAGTAACCTTTTGACCAAAAGACAAATACAATATAAATGAGTGATCTTCGGCATCTCATTTTATATCTGCATTGTCCTTTCCATCATTTGTAACTGAGCTACTGTGTGGAACAATGTCCCTTGAGGATCCATAAAGTTTGTCCAAGTCTAATCTCATTGGACTGAAAGGTGTGCCTAATGCTGTGGCCCGCCAGTGTGCACCACAAGGTAAATCCAAGGCAGGTGTGTGGTTGTGTCACCGATGTCTCCTTTATGTTTGCTTCTCGTTACATAGCAATGATGTTTGTCGTTTGTGCGCACGTTTGACTGGCGTTCTTTCCTTGCAGACGGTATAGGAATCAACCCCGCACAAACTGCAGGTGAGTGTTCTGCTTTCAGCCTGCACTACACAACACAACACAAGCAACATGGGGACTTATAGAGATGGCCGATATTCCCATATTGTCCAACTCTTAATTACCGATTCCGATATCAAGCGATACCAATATATATAGTGGTGGAATGAACACATTATTGTGCCTCATTTTGTTGTGATGCCGCGCTGGATGCATTAAACAACGTAACAAGGTTTTACAAAATGAATCAACTCAAGTTATGGAAAAAAAATGCCAACATGGCACTGCCATATTTATTATTGAAGTCACAAAGTGCATTATTGTTTTGAACATGCCTCAAAACAGCAGCTTGGAATTTGGGACATGCTCTCCCTGAGAGAGCATGAGGAGGTTGAGGTGGGCGGGGTTGGGGGGGTAGGGGCTAGCGGGGGGTGTATATTGTAGCGTCCCGGAAGAGTTAGTGCTGCAAGGGGTTCTGGGTATTTGTTGTGTTGTGTTTATGTTGTGTTACGGTGCGGATGTTCTCCCGAAATGTGTTTGTCATTCTTGTTTGGTGTGGGTTCACACATATTTGTAACAGTGTTAAACTTGTTTATACGCCCACTCTCAGTGTGACCTGTATGGCTGTTGACCAAGTATGCGTGGCATTCACTTGTGTGTGTGAAAAGCCGTCCATTTTATGTGATTTGCTTTTAAGGCACGCCCCCAATATTGTTGTCTGTGTGGAAATGGGGAGAAGTTCAGGAGAATGGTTGCCCCGGGAGATTTTCGGGAGGGGCACTGAAATTGGGGAGTGTACCGGGAAAGTCGGGAGGGTTGGCAAGTATGACTGGGAGAGCAACTGCTCTACGTCCGTGTACCACTCCGTACAGCGGCCTTTTAAAAAGTCATACATTTTACTTTCCGATATTACATTTTAAAGCATTTATCGGCCGATAATATCGGCAGTCTGATATTATCGGACATCTCTATTTTATACCCTTTTTGTCAAGAAAAGATATGCCGCCGCACCCCCCCCCCACCCCCCACCCCACCCCCCACCCCAAAAAAAAAATTAAAAAATTCAAAAGGGAAATATTGGAGCCTTAAACAGGTCAATAATTCATAACATTGATTGTGAGACATAATTATTAGAAGAATGAAGGTCATTCCAGGACAGAAAAAGACCATTGGACGTTCCTTTTCAAGCACAACGAGGCCGGGAGGAGTCCAACTACATTCCAAAAAAAATATTATAATAATTTATTGAACATATGAGCTCAAATGTTCTCCCAGAGAATCTCAGTTCTGACCAACAAGATCAAGATTCACATACTTTTCAGAATTGTGCTTTATTTTACTAATCATTATTAAAGACCAGGGGCCGTACTTATCAAGCTTCTTAGAGTGCCATTTTACACTTAAGTCCTGAGAATTTGCGAAATTTAGTCCTACTCTCAAACTTAAGAATAAAAGCTTTTTATCAACGTTCTTAAGTCTAAGAATCACTCCTACTCTCCACCATATTTAAGAGACCTTCAAAGGTGGTTAGGAGTTGCCAGCGGGGGATGGCACTGAGGCGAGAGAGACGTGCGCCAACGTTCAGGGAGCGGAACGATGTCCTGGATTTGTTTGATGACGAGCAGCTGATCAAACGGTATCGTTTAGACCAGACCTGGGCATTCTGCGGCCCACGGGCCGCATCCGGCCCTTTGTGCGTCCCTGTCCGGCCCGCGTGAGGCCAATTATAAATTACAAAATAAATTTTAAAAAGTATCTATGTCGAGTGTGCAATACAACGGTGCTGCTTTTGTTTTGAAAATCGTTATTTGTATTACTTCCGTGTGGACGTATGCGTGTGCGTGATTGTGAGTGAATGTGAACAGCTGCAATCATTAATTACAAAATAAAGTTGAAAAAACATCTATGTCGTGCGCGCAATACAACTGTGCTGCTTTTATTTTGAAAAGTATTATTTATGGGCGTGTGTCCGTGTGTAACCTGTGAGTGAAGGTGCACATGCAGCGACAAGGGATGCACGCTTTACACCCGAGACGCTAAAAAGAGAAAAGTTGATGAAGAATGGCATGTTTTCAACAAGACATGGACTGCCATGCAACGTTCCCTCTAAGGTGCGCGCCTGCGCAATTGCGCACTGCTCAGGCGTCCGCTGCGCACAGCAAATATATGCCGCGCACCAAATCAAATCCCATCTGAATTCTAAACAAAATAAACATATTTATTCTATGTAATTTTGCAATGCAACTTTGAGTGACAGTGACAACAAGCGGCCCTAACGGTGTTCGTCAACACCGTTCAATTGAACACCGTTCAATTATTGTAACGTCTATCGAGATGCTTCGAGGACAGGAATTATATCGATCACTTTATTGAGCAAAACTGTTTATATTCGGACATAACCACACCAAAAATATGAGTAAAACAATTCTATCTCGAAAAACTAGTCATTTTCTGCCGTACAAACCAGGCCAAAACCAACTTGTCATCTGTCACCAACACGCATAGCACTAAACCACTGCTGCGTTTAAGGCCACACAAAAAGTCGGACAACTCAAACACCACACAAAGTTACACTATGACTCCTCAGTCATACGTGTGCTTATTTTACTGTCATTTATTATTAATGTTAATTTATTTATATTAGTCATGGAATGCTGTTACACACACTATGTTGAAGTATTACTATTATTATTAATTATTATTATTATTATTATTATTTATCTTACGGTATATATCAAAAATAATATTGAGCAAAATTTAATTGAAATATTGTCGATGTGGCCCTCCAGCAGTGCTCGGGTTGCTCATGCGGCCCCCGGTAAAAATTAATTGCCCACCCCTGGTTTAGACAGAGCGGGTATTATTTTTGTCACAGATTTAATACTTTTCGATTCCTTGTTGATTTCTGCATGTGTCTGCAGTGGGCTAGTATATATAGAGCCACCCACACCAGTTTCAAATTAGTTGCCTAATTAATGAATTGGAAAGAAAATGTTATGAGAGTAGCGTATGTGTGTGGCCGTGAGGTGAGTGACGTCAGTGAGTGTGTGGGCGAGAGAAGAGAGGGAGCGGTAGCGTGAGTGCCGGCGGGGACTAGTTTGTTTTGTATTATTTTGTAGTTTATTGTCAAAATATACACTCCCATTGTCCACTTCAATATTTCCAAGATATTTCTTTATTCTTAGACAAGGGATTCCCTTCCGTGATTGGTCATTTCTATGGACACAGAAATGACGTCACCTAAAACTGCGTTTACGGCACATAGTAATGTCGTCATTCAGCTCTGAGTGTGACACTTAAGATTCAGTCCTACACTTGGCTGAAAGTGTGAGTAAGACGCTTGATAACTAACTTTTAAGTGCAGCTTTCAGCCAAGAATTTATTTACTCTTAAGTCAACTCTTAGCAGACTTCTTAGGAGTCATTCTAAGAAGCTTGATAAGTACGGCCCCTGCATTATTAGGCCTGAGTAAGACAATAAACAAAGCATGTATACCTTTTTGATTGTTTTATTACGAGGCTGACGTCATGCACTTATATCAGATAAATACAGACTATAATTCCCCAAATAAAGAAATGTTTAAAAAAAAGACATACGCGAGAACAAGCATTGTGTTGGGATTGATTTATGGAATAAGAGCTTTAATTCAATTTAAAATAATTTTGAAGAAATCAATTGTAAAAAAATATATTCACAATGGATGTCAAATGAACAGGATGGAGCTTTTTCATGAGTTTCTTGGTGATGTACGGAAAACTTTACAAAAAAATGCACAACTGCATGCAGAAGACATGAGTAGTTGTGATAGGTGTAATAAACTTCAGCTTCTGCCTCTTCCATTTCAGACTATTTGTATAAAAAAAAATGTCTGAATGAATGAAACTTGAAATAAATAATCAATGTCTGACCAATACTCACGCAAATATGTTACCATAGTCAACCCTGGCCTCTTGTCTTCGCCTTTTGAAATGTCCAAAACTTTTTCAATGACGCACTTTGTTCTAGCAAGTCTGAAAGCTTTCGACTATCCGAGATCAGAGTTTCTATCAGAAGACGTGGTGTCAGCTTGTGGTTTAGTTCTGGAAGGCAGAAAGTGCTACTTCAGCACCACGGCCAGCGGCAGTCCTTCCAGATCTGCTGCGTACAGTATTCTCAATAGGGATGATGTTTGATAAGAAATGATCGAGTTTGAGCCTATTATCGAATCCTCTTTTCGAACCGATTCCTTATGGATTCTCTTATGGAGTCCAGATAGGTTGTTGTATATGGAAAAAAACACACAATATTTGGTTTAACAAAAGCTCACTTTTATTATATAAGAAAAAAATAAAATCTAATAAATAAATAAATATTGACTGTTACCCACCTAAAAAAATAAAATAAAATAAATAAATATTGACTGTTGTTACCCAAAGTATATTAAGTGGGATTTTTCAGAGAAACAAATATATACAGTAACACAAAAACAAGATGTCTCTGTGATCACTATAGGTGTATAAATAATAATATAGTGTTAAATAAAATCAGTCCCTTGGGCACAAAAGTGAAAATAATACAGCTCTCCAAAAAGTGCACTTCTGCTGCTATTGGAACATAACTGTTTGTTATGATGCTTTGACATTTTTGCACTTTATTTCTTTATTGAAAGAAAATTCTATGAAGAGAAAAGTTGTTTGCAAATGTGGTTACAATGCTAAAAAATGAAAAGTTAAAGCTAAAAAAAGAAATACACTTTATTGAGTTAACATTATTTCTTTATGGGGGAAAAATGTTATGAGCTAGAGAATATAACAACTACACTACCCAGCATGCAACGGGAGTGACGAGCATGCGCAGTAGCCCCGAAAAGTGTTGCATGTTGCCACGCTGTGAAAGTAAACGTCAAGAACTCAGCCAACACGCCTCGTCTGCATTATTTATAATTAGACAGACAACACATCTACAGTGTGATTTTGTAACGTTTACAAGGAAAGAAAAACAAAAGTTCAAAAAGGGAGATATGTTGTATATATATGTATGTGCTGCGGTGTTGTGTATATATATGTATGTGCTGCGCTGTTGTATATGTTGTATATAAATGTATGTGCTGCAGTGTTGTATATATATGTATGTGCTGCGGTGTTGTATATGTTGTATATATATGTATGTGCTGCAGTGTTGTATATATATGTATGTGCTGCGGTGTTGTATATGTTGTATATATATGTATGTGCTGCAGTGTTGTATATATATGTATGTGCTGCGGTGTTGTGTATATATATGTATGTGCTGCGCTGTTGTATATGTTGTATATAAATGTATGTGCTGCAGTGTTGTATATATATGTATGTGCTGCGGTGTTGTATATGTTGTATATATATGTATGTGCTGCAGTGTTGTATATATATGTATGTGCTGCGGTGTTGTATATGTTGTATATATATGTATGTGCTGCAGTGTTGTATATATATGTATGTGCTGCGGTGTTGTATATGTTGTATATATATGTATGTGCTGCAGTGTTGTATATATATGTATGTGCTGCGGTGTTGTATATGTTGTATATATATGTATGTGCTGCAGTGTTGTATATATATGTATGTGCTGCGGTGTTGTATATGTTGTATATATATGTATGTGCTGCAGTGTTGTATATATATGTATGTGCTGCGGTGTTGTATATGTTGTATATATATGTATGTGCTGCAGTGTTGTATATATATGTATGTGCTGCAGTGTTGTATATATATGTATGTGCTGCGGTGTTGTATATGTTGTATATATATGTATGTGCTGCAGTGTTGTATATATATGTATGTGCTGCGGTGTTGTATATGTTGTATATATATGTATGTGCTGCAGTGTTGTATATATATGTATGTGCTGCGGTTGTTTTAAGAAGGTTGTGACAGCTGCCGTAAAGGAGGTGCGTTGCTAGCCTGGTTGCTATGTTTCCGCTTGGTGGTAAAAGTGTTGGTCATGTGTTTGTAGTCTGCTCAAATCTCTCAGTAAAGTTATTCGATGGATGATAGCTTTTGTTTTGAACTTTATTACACCTTGGAGCGCTTTTTCCCGTCCATTGTTTTCCTGCTTTCGCTATCTGCGCCTAATGACTGAGCTACGTGACGTCATTTCTTGTGATGTCCCACGGAGCATTTCTGGTCGGGACGGGATTCGAATAAAGAATCAACTCTTTTCCTTTACTATAGTGGTCTCGATAACGGGTACCGGTTCTCAAAAAGGGATTTGAGTCCGGGGACTCGGTTCTTTTCTTATCAAACAACCAGGAAAACCGGTTTCGAGTATCATCCCTAATTGTCAACGCTCCACTTGTTCCACATTCTCTCATGTCACAGCCTTACTTCATAATGGAATTGTTTTCCCTCAAAATTCTACACACAACACCCCATAATGACAATGTGAAAATGTTTTTTTTGTTGTAGAATTTGCAAATGTATTCAAACTAAAAAGAAGCTAACATGTACATAAGTATCCACAGCCTTTGCTCAATACTTTGTTGATGCACCTTTGGCAGCAGTTACAACCTCATATATTTTTCGCCCATTCGTCTTTGCAGCACCTTTTTAGCTTAATCAGGTTGGATGGGAAGTGTTGGTTTCCATCAAGATTTCTCTGTACATGCTGATTTTTGTCTTTTTTTTAAATACATTTGCAAAAATATTGAAAATAAACCTTTTCACATCGTCATTAAGGGGAATTGTTTGTAGAATTGTGAGGACTACAATGCATTTATTCCATTTCCACAAGAAATCTGCGTTCAAAGAACTCCGGCTTATTAGTGATTCCCAGAGCCAAAAAAAAGTCTGCGGGCTATAGAGCGTTTTCTATTCGGGCTCCAGTACTCTGGAATGCCCTCCCGGTAACAGTTAGAGATGCTACCTCAGTAGAAGCATTTAAGTCCCATCTTAAAACTCATTTGTATAATCTAGCCTTTAAATAGACCCCCCCTTTTTTAGACCAGTTGATCTGCCGTTTCTTTTCTTCTCTCCTCTTCTCCCCTGTCCCTTGCGAGGGGGAGTTGCATAGGTCCGGTGGCCATGGATGAAGTGCTGGCTGTCCAGAGCCGGGACCCCGGGTGGACCACTAGCCTGTGCATCGGTTGGGGACATCTCTGCGCTGCTGACCCGTCTCCGCTCGGGATGGTTTCCTGTTGGCCCCGCTGTGGACCGGACTCCCGCTGATGTGTTGGATCCACTGTGGACTGGACTTTCACAATGTTATGTCAGACCCACTCGACATCCGTTGCTTTCGGTCTCCCCTAGAGGGGGGGGGGGTTACCCACATATGCGGTCCTCTCCAAGGTTTCTCATAGTCATTCACCGACGTCCCACTGGGGTGAGTTTTTCCTTGCCCGTATGTGGGCTCTGTACCGAGGATGTCGTTGTGGCTTGTACAGCCCTTTGAGACACTTGTGATTTAGGGCTATATAAATAAACATTGATTGATTGATTATAAGGCTGTAACATAACATGTTACAGCCTTAAATAAACACAAGTAAGACTTTTTCCACTAATGTAGTTTTACGCTAATTGGCTTTTTTTTTAACACACTGACTCATGGAGGTTTTGTCTCGTGTTGCAGGGAACGTGTTCCTCAAACACGGCTCAGAGCTGCGCCTCATTCCCAGAGACCGAGTGGGAGGACGAGGAGACGGACGCCGCCGGTCTGCGGCGAGAAGACAATGACTCAGCCCCGCGTCCTATTTATGTACTCGGCCGTGCACAGTGAGCGCGCAGACGTACGCTAACATGGCTCGCTGCATGCTTCAGTCTGTAAGTGGAAGTAACAAATATGTCTTTTTGTTTTTTAATCTTTGTAAATGACAATAAAAACAACACTCATGGCACGCAACACTTTTAAAACGACTCACTTTGTACACACATTGTATAGTAATGTTTGAGATGATGTGCTCCTAAATCAAACTACAGTACAGGGAGGATGTATAGTACACACACATTATCCATATATAATATTTAAAAAATATAATTAAAAGAGAATATGTATCTTTTTTATTTTATACTAAATTACATAATGTGTAATTTTAATTAAATGCATTTTAATTGTATTTTATTGTGTTTAAGATTATGTGCTTTCATATCAAACTACAGTACAGGGTAGGCGTATAGTATACACACATTATACCAAAAAGTGTTGTTTTTTTTAGATAACGAGTTTGAAAATTACAACTTTTTATGAACATAAAAACTATTTGAAAATGTAATTTAAGGAGAATATGTATCTTGTTTATTTTGTATCAAATTACAAAATATTTATATAGTTGTAATTAATGACATGTTTATTTTATTGTATAGTAATTATTAAGATTATGTGCTCTACTATCAAACTATAGTACAGGGTGGATGTATAGTATACACAAATACAAAAAAGTGTTGTTTTTTTAAAAAGATAAATAAGTTTGAAAATTAAAACTTTTTATGAATATAATATTTAAAAAATGTAATTAAAGGAGAATATGTATTTTGATTATTTTATATAAAATTAAAAATATTCAATTGTAATTAAATGTTTATTTTATTGTATAGTAATGTTTAAGATTATGTGCTCTCAAATCAAACTACAGTACAAGGAGGACATATAATATACACACATTATACAAAAAAAGTTATTTATTTTAAAGAAACAAGTAATTATTTATGAAAATAATACTTTTTTTTTAAGATAAGTAATTTTGAAAATTTAATTTTTTTATGAATATAATACTATCTTAAAAAATTAATTAAAACCAATACTTATGTTTATTAATTGTTGTTTTTACATTACTTAAAATATTACTTAATCCATATTAATTAAATACTTATTTTATTTTATTGTATAGTAATATTTAAGATTGTGTTTTCAAATCAAACTATAGTACAGGGTGGATGTATAGTATACACACATACAAAAAAAGTGTTGTTTTTTTAAAAAGATAAATAAGTTTGAAAATTATAACTTTTAATGAATACAATATTTTTAAAAATTAATTAAAGGAGAATATGTGTTTTGATTATTTTATATAAAATAAAAAATATTATTCAATCGTAATTAAATGTTTATTTTATTGTATAGTAATGTTTAAGATTATGTGCTCTCAAATCAAACTACAGTACAAGGAGGACGTATAATATACACACATTATACAAAAAAAGTTATTTATTTTAAAGAAACAAGTAATTATTTATGAAAATAATACTTTTTTTTTAAGATAAGTAATTTTGAAAATTAAATTTTTATATGAATATAATACTATCTTAAAAAAATAATTAAAACCAATACTTATGTTTATTAATTGTTGTTTTTACATTACTTAAAATATTACTTAATCCATATTAATTAAATACTTATTTTATTTTATTGTATAGTAATATTTAAGATTGTGTTTTCAAATCTAACTATAGTACAGGGTGGATGTATAGTATACACACATACAAAACAGTTTTTTTTAAGAGATGTACCTTTGATAATCACAAATATGTATGAATGTAATACAATTTAATTAAAACGATGTTTATGTGTATTGTTTATTTTATATTAAATGACAAAGTATTGTTACATTTTAATGAAATAAATTACTTAATTTTACAGAGATGCTTTAGCTGCACGCTGCACATGTGAGGTTTCCCTGTCAATCATCAAAGAAGTGTAATCATGATCAAATAATATGTAACTACATCTAAAATAATTAGGTGTATCTGGAGTTGTAAATATTGTATCATTATTGTGTGGCTCTCTGCTGCCCCCTGTCAGGATACACATGAATAGCTTTTTGTTTCCTCCATGCTTGTCCCCGCTTTTGAAATAACAACACATCTGTCATTTAATATTGAAATGTGTTTTTTTGTGGTACTTTTGACAGTGGTGTGACCAAGAGGGTCTTATCCAATGATCATCTGACACTTTCACTTTCACTTTCACTGATGTCTTAACATGCTGATATCACAAATTATTAACCAGCTCTTCTTTTTTTTCTTCATATTCAAAGTGAGGAAAAACTCATTTCATGGTTCATTGGTCCTGTTGCGCTCGGCTGGGCTGTGAAATAAAGAAACATGCACGCTCAAACAAAGCAGGTGTTGCAGGTTTCATTTTTCACCAACCGGCAAGAAGCTCGTGAGGTATACCCGTTGAAGTGTGCATACTCTGCTTTTTTGTTTTTTTTAAATCACCCTTGCCTTCCAGGAAGTGTGTAAGCCGTCTTTCAACAAAACGTGTAAATCTTCACGCTGCCTCATTCTTCTCAACTCTGCTTCTTTTCCGAAAGTCACGCTGAGTAAACACCCCACGCCGCCACCTCGTGCCTCCAAATCATCCTGGCGCCCTTGAGCAAAGCGCCCCGGTGGCACTTCTGGCCTGTGGAGGTGCTTTAATCTAAAATGAGATCAGGTGACCCTCCAGCAGCCTCGGAGAAGATTAAAAAAAAAAATCTCCATTGTGACCACCGGGAAGGAAGCAGGAGAAAAAGCAAGGAATATGTAAGTCGTCGCACACACACACACACACACACACACACACACACACACATGGCAAAAAGACTATTCATTTTCCACGTTGACATGATTGAATCAGGTTGATGACACTGTGCTGCCCCCTGCTGCAGTAAATGAATACAGCTGCACAGCAATGGAGTCCCTGCTAATTATCTCCATGCATCATAATAAAGCCAATAAATCAACAGTGATTAGTCAACACTTCATTAAAAAAAAAAAAAAGACCTGCAGATGTATCAACATGACAGATTAGGAAGATACTTTGCTTGGCTGCAATATTGTGTTGTAGGGTTGTCCCGATAACAATATTTTACAAACCCCGTTTCCATATGAGTTGGGAAATGGTGTTAGATGTAAATATAAACGGAATACAATCATTTGCAAATCCTTTTCAAGCCATATTCAGTTGAATATGCTACAAAGACAACATATTTCATGTTCAAACTCATTAAAAAAAATGATTTTGCAAATAATCATTAAGTTTATAATTTGATGGCAGCAACACGTGACAAAGAAGTTGTGAAAGGTGGCAATAAATACTGATAAAGTTGAGGAATGCTCATCAAACACTTATTTGGAACATCCCACAGGTGTGCAGGCTCATTGGGAACAGGTGGGTGCCATGATTGGGTATAAAAGTAGATTCCATGAAATGCTCAGTCATTCACAAACAAGGATGGGGCGAGGGTCACCACTTTGTCAACAAATGCCTGAGCAAATTGTTGAACAGTTTAAGAACAACCTTAGAATTGAGGGATTTCACCATCTACGCTCCGTAATATCATCAAAGAGAATGTGGAGAAATCACTGCACGTAAGCAGCTAAGCCCGTGACCTTCCATCCCTCAGGCTGTACTGCATCAACAAGCCACGTCGGTGTGTAAAGGATATCACCACATGGAACACTTCAGAAACCCACTGTCAGTAACTACAGTTGGTCGCTACATCTGTAAGTGCAAGTTAAAACTCTGCTATGCAAGGCGAAAACCGTTTATCAACAACACCCAGAAACGCCAACGGCTTGGCTGGGCCTGAGCTCATCTAAGATGGACTGATACAAAGTGGAAAAGTGTTCTGTGGTCCGACGAGTCCCCATTTCAAATTGTCTTTGGAAACTGTGGACGTCGTGTCCTCCGGACCAAAGAGGAAAAGAACCATCCGGATTGTTCTAGGGTGCAAGTGTAAAAGGCAGCATGTGTGATGGTATGGGGGTGTATTAGTGGCCAAGACATGGGTAACTTACACATCTGTGAAGGCACCATTAAAGGCCTACTGAAATTAATTTTTTTGATTTAAACGGGGATAGCAGATCTATTCTATGTGTCATACTTGATCATTTCGCGATATTGCCATATTTTTGCTGAAAGGATTTAGTATAGAACAACAACGATAAAGATCGCAACTTTTGGTATCTGATAAAAAAAGGCTTGCCCCTACCGGAAGTAGCGTGACGTAGTCAGTTGAACATATACGCAAAGTTCCCTATTGTTTACAATGATGGCCGCATGAAGTGAGAGAGATTCGGACCGAGAAAGCGACAATTTCCCCATTAATTTGAGCGAGGATGAAAGATTTGTGGATGAGTAAAGTGCAAGTGAAGGACTAGTGGGGAGTTGAAGCTATTCAGATAGGGAAGATGCTGTGAGAGCCGGGGGTGACCTGATATTCAGCTGGGAATGACTACAACAGTAAATAAACACAAGACATATATATACTCTATTAGCCACAACACAACCAGGCTTATATTTAATATGCCACAAATTAATCCTGCATAAAAACACCTGCGTGTTTGTTATGCTAGCTCCTAGCTCCTCTGCTAGCTCCTAGCTCCATAGAACACGCCAATACAATTCAAACACCTGATCAACACACACAATCACTCAGCCCAAAAGACCGTTCACCTAACCCAAGGTTCATAAAGCTTATATATTTTAAAAAAGTGACGTACATACGCAAAAAAAAGTTGCGCACATACGGTCAAGCGATCAAATGTTTAGAAGCCAAAGCTGCATACTCACAGTAGCACGTCTGCGTCTTTGTCATCCAAATCAAAGTAATCCTGGTAAGAGTCTGTGTTGTCCCAGTTCTCTACAGGCGTCTGTGTATCCAAGTCAAAAGTCCTCCTGGTTAGAGTCTCTGTTATCCGAGTTCTTCCATCTTGACTGCATCTTTCGGGAATGTAAACAAAGAAGCGCCGGCTGTGTTCTGTTGTTGCTGACTTTGTTCGAAAAATACGTCCATTTCGCACCGACAACTTTCTTCTTTGCTTGCTCAGCTTCCTTCTCCATAATGCAATGAACATGATTGCAACAGATTCACGAACACAGATGTCCAGAATACTGTGGAATTATGAAATGAAAACAGAGCTTTTTTGTATTGGCTTCAATGTGGAAGGCATACCCGTGTTCCCCGGTCTACGTCACACGCATACGTCATCCTCAGAGGCGTTTCGAACCGGAAGTTTAGCGGCAAATTTAAAATGTCACTTTATAAGTTAACCCGGCCGTATTGGCATGTGTTATAATGTTAAGATTTCATAATTGATATATAAACTATCAGACTGCGTGGTCGCTAGTAGTGGCTTTCAGTAGGCCTATAATGCTGAAAGGTACATACAGCTTTTGGAGCAACATATGTTGCCATCCAAGCAACGTTATCATGGACGCCCCTGCTTATTTCAGCAAGACAATGCCAAGCCACGTGTTACATCAACGTGGCTTCATAGTAAAAGAGTGCGGGTACTAGACTGGCCTGCCTGTAGTCCAGACATTGAAAATGTGTGGCACCTGCAATGTGAGAAGGGAGACTGTTGAACAACTTAAGCTGTACATCAAGCAAGAATGGGAAAGAATTCCACTTCAAAAATGTGTCTCCTCACTTCCCAAACCAAAACTGAGTGTTGTTCAAAGGAAAGGCCATGTAACACAGTGGTGAACATGCCCTTTCACAACTACTTTGGCACGTGTTGCAGACATGACATTCTAAGTTAATTATTATTTGTTTATGAGTTTGAACATGAAATATGTTGTCTTTGTAGCATATTCAACTGAATATGGTTTGTAAAGGATTTGCAAATCATTGTATTCTGTTTATATTTACATCTAACACCATTTCCCAACTCGTATGGAAACGGGGTTTGTAGTACCGGTACCAAAATTTATTTCGATACTTTTCGGTAATTTTTCTAAAAAAGGGGCACCACAAAAAATGACTTTATTGGTCTTATTTTAACCAAAAAAACTTAAGGTACATGAAACATATGTTTATTATTGCAATCAAAGAACAATTTAGTCCTTAAATAAAATAGTGAACATACTAGACAACTTGTCTTTTAGTAGTAAGTGTTAGAATAATTATGTGTAAAGTTATCACACAACTTTAGTATGCTTAAAGTCCGTTGCTATAGTTATTAGCTATTGTGCTCAAGTTAGATTGTTATCCAAAAGATTGCCAGCCGTCTCTATCAGTGTTGTGTCCAGACTCGGCCTGCTGACTGCCAAGGCCCAACACCGCCGTGACACAGACAGAGCAGAGACAAGGCGATATCACCAGCGTCTACTCATTTTCATGTATTCTCTAATCATATATTGTGTCTAACTGGAGTTGTGGAGATGACTCCCTTCCCTCAGCGACAGCTGCAGTGATGGAACAGGGACCTTCCAAATAAATAGAGGAAGCACGTAGTTTGGATCTGTAACTAGAACACAGCCTGAAACATGAGCTAATTGAACTCTGTCTCTGCATGATTCCTTGCTTCTTGTCTGGTTAATAGATGTCATCAGTAAGTAAACAAACAAAGACTCCTAATTAGTCTATGCAGTAACATATTGCCAGGTTCAAACACTGATGACATCTATTAAACAAGACAAGAAGCAAGGAATTAAACCGAGACAGAATTCAATTTAGTTCGTTGAGGAGAAGCGTCTGGGCTGTACTCTTTGGACAGTCTTCCACCACGCTCAGACGAAAAGGTTGCACACCTCCTCTTTTATTTGGACTTTCCCTGATTGCATGGCAACAGCTGTTTCTAAAGGAAGGGGGGGTCGTAAACAGCTGTAGTCTTTGGTTACAAAACAGTTCAAAGAAAAGGTTGCCTGGAGGGGGGGTCAAGTCCTGCTTCCTCTCCGCTTTGTAGATCTCGGGTCGAGACAAAATCTTCCTGTGGATTACAATAGATCAAAGAAACCGACACCTTCATGTCGCTTCCCATCCTATACATCAATTTCCACACTTCTATGTTAGATCCACTATGGACTGGACTCTCACTATTATGTTAGATCCACTATGGACTGGACTCTCACACTATTATGTTAGATCCACTATGGACTGGACTCTCACACTATTATGTTAGATCCACTATAGACTGGACTCTCACACTATTATGTTAGATCCACTATAGACTGGACTCTCACACTATTATGTTAGATCCACTATGGACTGGACTCTCACACTATTATGTTAGATCCACTATGGACTGGACTCTCACTATTATGTTAGATCCACTATGGACTGGACTCTCACTATTATGTTAGATCCACTATGGACTGGACTCACACTATTATGTTAGATCCACTATAGACTGGACTCTCACACTATTATGTTAGATCCACTATGGACTGGACTCTCACACTATTATGTTAGATCCACTATGGACTGGACTCTCACTATTATGTTAGATCCACTATGGACTGGACTCTCACTATTATGTTAGATCCACTATGGACTGGACTCTCACTATTATGTTAGATCCACTATGGACTGGACTCTCACTATTATGTTAGATCCACTATGGACTGGACTCTCACTATTATGTTAGATCCACTATGGACTGGACTCTCACACTATTATGTTAGATCCACTATGGACTGGACTCTCACTATTATGTTAGATCCACTATGGACTGGACTCTCACTATTATGTTAGATCCACTATGGACTGGACTCTCACTATTATGTTAGATCCACTATGGACTGGACTCTCACTATTATGTTAGATCCACTATGGACTGGACTCTCACTATTATGTTAGATCCACTATGGACTGGACTCTCACACTATTATGTTAGATCCACTATGGACTGGACTCTCACACTATTATGTTAGATCCACTATGGACTGGACTCTCACACTATTATGTTAGATCCACTATGGACTGGACTCTCACTATTATGTTAGATCCACTATGGACTGGACTCTCACTATTATGTTAGATCCACTATGGACTGGACTCTCACACTATTATGTTAGATCCACTATGGACTGGACTCTCACTATTATGTTAGATCCACTATGGACTGGACTCTCACTATTATGTTAGATCCACTATGGACTGGACTCTCACTATTATGTTAGATCCACTATGGACTGGACTCTCACTATTATGTTAGATCCACTATGGACTGGACTCTCACTATTATGTTAGATCCACTATGGACTGGACTCTCACACTATTATGTTAGATCCACTATGGACTGGACTCTCACACTATTATGTTAGATCCACTATGGACTGGACTCTCACACTATTATGTTAGATCCACTATGGACTGGACTCTCACTATTATGTTGGATCCACTATGGACTGGACTCTCACTATTATGTTAGATCCACTATGGACTGGACTCTCACTATTATGTTAGATCCACTATAGACTGGACTCTCACACTATTATGTTAGATCCACTATGGACTGGACTCTCACACTATTATGTTAGATCCACTATGGACTGGACTCTCACACTATTATGTTAGATCCACTATGGACTGGACTCTCACACTATTATGTTAGATCCACTATGGACTGGACTCTCTCAGTATTATGTTAGATCCACTATGGACTGGACTCTCACACTATTATGTTAGATCCACTATGGACTGGACTCTCACTATTATGTTAGATCCACTATGGACTGGACTCTCACTATTATGTTAGATCCACTATGGACTGGACTCTCACACTATTATGTTAGATCCACTATGGACTGGACTCTCACTATTATGTTAGATCCACTATGGACTGGACTCTCACTATTATGTTAGATCCACTATGGACTGGACTCTCTCAGTATTATGTTAGATCCACTATGGACTGGACTCTCACTATTATGTTAGATCCACTATGGACTGGACTCTCACACTATTATGTTAGATCCACTATGGACTGGACTCTCACACTATTACGTTAGATCCACTATGGACTGGACTCTCACTATTATGTTAGATCCACTATGGACTGGACTCTCACTATTATGTTAGATCCACTATGGACTGGACTCTCACAATATTATGTTAGATCCACTATGGACTGGACTCTCACTATTATGTTAGATCCACTATGGACTGGACTCTCACTATTATGTTAGATCCACTATGGACTGGACTCTCACACTATTATGTTAGATCCACTATGGACTGGACTCTCACTATTATGTTAGATCCACTATGGACTGGACTCTCACTATTATGTTAGATCCACTATGGACTGGACTCTCACTATTATGTTAGATCCACTATGGACTGGACTCTCACTATTATGTTAGATCCACTATGGACTGGACTCTCACTATTATGTTAGATCCACTATGGACTGGACTCTCACTATTATGTTAGATCCACTATGGACTGGACTCTCACTATTATGTTAGATCCACTATGGACTGGACTCTCACTATTATGTTAGATCCACTATGGACTGGACTCTCACACTATTATGTTAGATCCACTATGGACTGGACTCTCACACTATTATGTTAGATCCACTATGGACTGGACTCTCACACTATTATGTTAGATCCACTATGGACTGGACTCTCACTATTATGTTAGATCCACTATGGACTGGACTCTCACTATTATGTTAGATCCACTATGGACTGGACTCTCACACTATTATGTTAGATCCACTATGGACTGGACTCTCACTATTATGTTAGATCCACTATGGACTGGACTCTCACTATTATGTTAGATCCACTATGGACTGGACTCTCACTATTATGTTAGATCCACTATGGACTGGACTCTCACACTATTATGTTAGATCCACTATGGACTGGACTCTCACACTATTATGTTAGATCCACTATGGACTGGACTCTCACTATTATGTTAGATCCACTATGGACTGGACTCTCACTATTATGTTAGATCCACTATGGACTGGACTCTCACACTATTATGTTAGATCCACTATGGACTGGACTCTCACTATTATGTTAGATCCACTATGGACTGGACTCTCACTATTATGTTAGATCCACTATGGACTGGACTCTCACTATTATGTTAGATCCACTATGGACTGGACTCTCACACTATTATGTTAGATCCACTATGGACTGGACTCTCACACTATTATGTTAGATCCACTATGGACTGGACTCTCACTATTATGTTAGATCCACTATGGACTGGACTCTCACACTATTATGTTAGATCCACTATGGACTGGACTCTCACACTATTATGTTAGATCCACTATGGACTGGACTCTCACACTATTATGTTAGATCCACTATGGACTGGACTCTCACTATTATGTTGGATCCACTATGGACTGGACTCTCACTATTATGTTAGATCCACTATGGACTGGACTCTCACTATTATGTTAGATCCACTATAGACTGGACTCTCACACTATTATGTTAGATCCACTATGGACTGGACTCTCACACTATTATGTTAGATCCACTATGGACTGGACTCTCACACTATTATGTTAGATCCACTATGGACTGGACTCTCACACTATTATGTTAGATCCACTATGGACTGGACTCTCTCAGTATTATGTTAGATCCACTATGGACTGGACTCTCACACTATTATGTTAGATCCACTATGGACTGGACTCTCACTATTATGTTAGATCCACTATGGACTGGACTCTCACTATTATGTTAGATCCACTATGGACTGGACTCTCACACTATTATGTTAGATCCACTATGGACTGGACTCTCACTATTATGTTAGATCCACTATGGACTGGACTCTCACTATTATGTTAGATCCACTATGGACTGGACTCTCTCAGTATTATGTTAGATCCACTATGGACTGGACTCTCACTATTATGTTAGATCCACTATGGACTGGACTCTCACACTATTATGTTAGATCCACTATGGACTGGACTCTCACACTATTACGTTAGATCCACTATGGACTGGACTCTCACTATTATGTTAGATCCACTATGGACTGGACTCTCACTATTATGTTAGATCCACTATGGACTGGACTCTCACAATATTATGTTAGATCCACTATGGACTGGACTCTCACTATTATGTTAGATCCACTATGGACTGGACTCTCACTATTATGTTAGATCCACTATGGACTGGACTCTCACACTATTATGTTAGATCCACTATGGACTGGACTCTCACTATTATGTTAGATCCACTATGGACTGGACTCTCACTATTATGTTAGATCCACTATGGACTGGACTCTCACTATTATGTTAGATCCACTATGGACTGGACTCTCACTATTATGTTAGATCCACTATGGACTGGACTCTCACTATTATGTTAGATCCACTATGGACTGGACTCTCACTATTATGTTAGATCCACTATGGACTGGACTCTCACACTATTATGTTAGATCCACTATGGACTGGACTCTCACAATATTATGTTAGATCCACTATGGACTGGACTCTCACTATTATGTTAGATCCACTATGGACTGGACTCTCACTATTATGTTAGATCCACTATGGACTGGACTCTCACACTATTATGTTAGATCCACTATGGACTGGACTCTCACTATTATGTTAGATCCACTATGGACTGGACTCTCACTATTATGTTAGATCCACTATGGACTGGACTCTCACTATTATGTTAGATCCACTATGGACTGGACTCTCACTATTATGTTAGATCCACTATGGACTGGACTCTCACTATTATGTTAGATCCACTATGGACTGGACTCTCACTATTATGTTAGATCCACTATGGACTGGACTCTCACTATTATGTTAGATCCACTATGGACTGGACTCTCACTATTATGTTAGATCCACTATGGACTGGACTCTCACACTATTATGTTAGATCCACTATGGACTGGACTCTCACACTATTATGTTAGATCCACTATGGACTGGACTCTCACACTATTATGTTAGATCCACTATGGACTGGACTCTCACTATTATGTTAGATCCACTATGGACTGGACTCTCACTATTATGTTAGATCCACTATGGACTGGACTCTCACACTATTATGTTAGATCCACTATGGACTGGACTCTCACTATTATGTTAGATCCACTATGGACTGGACTCTCACTATTATGTTAGATCCACTATGGACTGGACTCTCACTATTATGTTAGATCCACTATGGACTGGACTCTCACTATTATGTTAGATCCACTATGGACTGGACTCTCACTATTATGTTAGATCCACTATGGACTGGACTCTCACACTATTATGTTAGATCCACTATGGACTGGACTCTCACACTATTATGTTAGATCCACTATGGACTGGACTCTCACACTATTATGTTAGATCCACTATGGACTGGACTCTCACTATTATGTTGGATCCACTATGGACTGGACTCTCACTATTATGTTAGATCCACTATGGACTGGACTCTCACTATTATGTTAGATCCACTATAGACTGGACTCTCACACTATTATGTTAGATCCACTATGGACTGGACTCTCACACTATTATGTTAGATCCACTATGGACTGGACTCTCACACTATTATGTTAGATCCACTATGGACTGGACTCTCACACTATTATGTTAGATCCACTATGGACTGGACTCTCTCAGTATTATGTTAGATCCACTATGGACTGGACTCTCACACTATTTTGTTAGATCCACTATGGACTGGACTCTCACTATTATGTTAGATCCACTATGGACTGGACTCTCACTATTATGTTAGATCCACTATGGACTGGACTCTCACACTATTATGTTAGATCCACTATGGACTGGACTCTCACTATTATGTTAGATCCACTATGGACTGGACTCTCACTATTATGTTAGATCCACTATGGACTGGACTCTCTCAGTATTATGTTAGATCCACTATGGACTGGACTCTCACTATTATGTTAGATCCACTATGGACTGGACTCTCACACTATTATGTTAGATCCACTATGGACTGGACTCTCACACTATTACGTTAGATCCACTATGGACTGGACTCTCACTATTATGTTAGATCCACTATGGACTGGACTCTCACTATTATGTTAGATCCACTATGGACTGGACTCTCACAATATTATGTTAGATCCACTATGGACTGGACTCTCACTATTATGTTAGATCCACTATGGACTGGACTCTCACTATTATGTTAGATCCACTATGGACTGGACTCTCACACTATTATGTTAGATCCACTATGGACTGGACTCTCACTATTATGTTAGATCCACTATGGACTGGACTCTCACTATTATGTTAGATCCACTATGGACTGGACTCTCACTATTATGTTAGATCCACTATGGACTGGACTCTCACTATTATGTTAGATCCACTATGGACTGGACTCTCACTATTATGTTAGATCCACTATGGACTGGACTCTCACTATTATGTTAGATCCACTATGGACTGGACTCTCACAATATTATGTCAGACCCACTCAACGTCCATTGCATCCGGTCTCCCCTAGAGGGGGTGGGGGGGTCACCCACATATGCGGTCCTCTCCAAGGTTTTTCATAGTCATTCACATCGACGTCCCACTGGGTTGAGTTTTTCCTTGCCCTTATGTGGGATTTGAACCGTGGATGTGGTTGTGGCTTGTGCAGCCCTTTGAGACACTCAGGATTTAGGGCTATATAAATGAACATTGACTGATTGATAGAAAATGGATGGCAGTGTTATTATCAAGGTTAAAAACCGGTGCATTACGGTAACAAATAGAAAAACGGTAACACTTGTATTTTTTCAGTAACATTCTGGCGGGTAAGCTGCCAGTTTCTGCCACTTTTTCTTAACTTCCCGTATCATCGCCCTCGTGGAGGGTCACGTGTTCCTCGGCAAATGGTTTTAGCCCGCAGCGTTTTGCAGGCGCTGATAGAAATGTCACGGAGTGGTTGTCAGGTAAGAGCCACTAATTGGAAGGTATGGCCGCTAACCTTGAAAAGCAGCTGTGTTATTAAGAGACTCCCACCATTATTACACCTCACCCACATCTGCCTCCCTCTCCTCCTCCCAGGTGCAGCTCCCACGCCTGCAGACAAGAGGCTCTCCTCCTCAGTGGGGTCAACAAGAGGGTCTCCTCCTCAGTGGGGTCAACAAGTTGGTCTCCTCCTCAGTGGGGTCAACAAGAGGGTCTCTTCCTCAGTGGGGTCAACAAGTTGGTCTCCTCCTCAGTGGGGTCAACAAGTTGGTCTCCTCCTCAGTGGGGTCAACAAGTTGGTCTCCTCCTCAGTGGGGTCAACAAGAGGGTCTCCTCCTCAGTGGGGTCAACAAGTTGGTCTCCTCCTCAGTGGGGTCAACAAGAGGGTCTCCTCCTCAGTGGGGTCAACAAGTTGGTCTCCTCCTCAGTGGGGTCAACAAGTTGGTCTCCTCCTCAGTGGGGTCAACAAGAGGGTCTCCTCCTCAGTGGGGTCAACAAGTTGGTCTCCTCCTCAGTGGGGTCAACAAGAGGGTCTCTTCCTCAGTGGGGTCAACAAGTTGGTCTCCTCCTCAGTGGGGTCAACAAGTTGGTCTCCTCCTCAGTGGGGTCAACAAGTTGGTCTCCTCCTCAGTGGGGTCAACAAGAGGGTCTCCTCCTCAGTGGGGTCAACAAGTTGGTCTCCTCCTCAGTGGGGTCAACAAGAGGGTCTCCTCCTCAGTGGGGTCAACAAGTTGGTCTCCTCCTCAGTGGGGTCAACAAGTTGGTCTCCTCCTCAGTGGGGTCAACAAGAGGGTCTCCTCCTCAGTGGGGTCAACAAGTTGGTCTCCTCCTCAGTGGGGTCAACAAGAGGGTCTCCTCCTCAGTGGGGTCAACAAGTTGGTCTCCTCCTCAGTGGGGTCAACAAGAGGGTCTCCTCCTCAGTGGGGTCAACAAGTTGGTCTGCCACTCTTCTCATTGCATGCTCATATCAAAGCGCAGTTGCCTCTTATCGCCACTAGAGGGCAGCAGTCCCACACCTGCAATAACAGACTGGCTCCTCATCAGCTACACCAGGGGTCAGCAACCTTTTTGAAAGCAAGAGCTACTTCTTGGGTAGTGATTAATGCGAAGGGCTACCAGTTTGATACACACTTCAATAAATTGCCAGAAGTAGCCAATTTGCTCAATTTACCTTTAACTCTGTTATTATTAATAATGAATGATATTTATCTTTGTGGAAACACTGATCATCTTAATGATTTCTCACACTAAATATATATAGAAACAGATAAATATCAATATGCAACACTTTTATATTTTCTTTAAGTGCACATTTTTCAAATGGAACATTTTCAAATGATGACTTCTAAGACAGTCTTGTGAAATCAGAAGATCCCATTTTAACTAGCTAGCCACTAACATTTTGATAAAAGAGGAGAAAACACCAAAAAAAATGACAATTACATTTTGAAACTAGTTTATCTTCAATTTCGACTCTTTAAAATTCAAAATTCAACTGAAAAAAAGAAGAGAAAAACTAGCTAATTTGAATCTTATTGAAAAAATTAAAAAAATAATTTATGGAACATCATTAGTAATTTTTCCTGATTAAGATTAATTTTAGAATTTTGATGACATGTTTTAAAAAGGTTAAAATCCCATCTGCACTTTGTTAGAATATATAACAAATTGGACCAAGCTATATTTCCAGAACAAAAATTTTAAAAGAAATTCAAAAGACTTTAAAATAAGATTTAAATTTGATTGTACAGATTTTCTAGATTCATCATTTTTTGGAATTTTAATCATAATAAGTTTGAAGAAATATTTCACAAATATTCTTCGTCGAAAAAACAGAAGCTAAAATGAAGAATTAAATTGTATTTATTATTCTTTACAATAAAATAAATAAATGTACAAATGAACATTGATTTAAGTTGTCAGGAAAGAAGAGGAAGGAATTTAAAAGGTAAAAAGGTATATGTGTTTAAAAATCCTAAAATCATTTTTAAGGTTGTATTTTTTCTCTAAAATTGTCTTTCTGAAAGTTGTAAGAAGCAAAGTAAAAAAATTAATGAATTTATTCAAACAAGTGACGACCAAGTCTTTCAAATATTTTCTTGGATTTTCAAATTCTATTTGAGTTTTGTCTCTCTTAGAATTAAAAATGTCAGGCAAAGCGAGACCGTCGGTCGCTGGAACGCAGGTGAGCACGGGTGTTGATGAGCAGATGAGGGCTGGCTGGCGTAGGTGCAGAGCTAATGTTTTTAGCATAGCTCTGTGAGGTCCCGTAGCTAAGTTAGCTTCAATGGCGTCGTTAGCAACAGCATTGTTAACCTTCGCCAGGCTGGAAAGCATTAACCGTGTATTTACATGTCCACGGTTTAATAGTATTGTTGATCTTCTGTCTATCCTTCCAGTCAGGGGTTTATTTCTATCTGCAGTTAAGCACGATGCTATCATGTTAGCTCCGTAGCTAAAGTGCTTCACCGATGTATTGTCGTGGAGATAAAAGTCACTGTGAATGTCCATTTGTCGTTGTGGACTCTCATTTCCAAGAGGATATAGTATCCCAGGTGCTTTCAAGAGGATATAGTATCCCAGGTGCTTTCAAGAGGATATAGTATCCCAGGTGCTTTCAAGAGGATATAGTATCCCAGGTGCTTTCAAGAGGATATAGTATCCCAGGTGCTTTCAAGAGGATATAGTATCCCAGGTGCTTTCAAGAGGATATAGTATCCCAGGTGCTTTCAAGAGGATATAGTATCCCAGGTGCTTTCAAGAGGATATAGTATCCCAGGTGCTTTCAAGAGGATATAGTATCCCAGGTGCTTTCAAGAGGATATAGTATCCCAGGTGCTTTCAAGAGGATATAGTATCCCAGGTGCTTTCAAGAGGATATAGTATCCCAGGTGCTTTCAAGAGGATATAGTATCCCAGGTGCTTTCAAGAGGATATAGTATCCCAGGTGCTTTCAAGAGGATATAGTATCCCAGGTGCTTTCAAATACAAATCCGTGATCCACAATAGAAAAAGGAGAGAGTGTGGAATCAAATGAGCCAGCTTGTACCTAAGTTACGCTCAGAGCCAAAAAAGATACGTCCTGCACTGCACTCTAGTCCTTCACTTTAACGTTCCTCATCCACAAATCTTTCATCATACAAAAGTCTACTCCCAAGTCGATAACTTCAAAATAAAGACAACTTCAGATTGTTTTCTTTGTTTAAAAATAGAAGAAGCACATTCTGAAAATGTACAAATGGTAATGTTGTTGGGTTTTTTACACTTACATGTTGCAGTTAATAGTATTCTATCTTCATTTATTTCAATCTATCACGATAAAAAAAATAATATCAAAATCAAATGACAGGATGTTATTTATGTAGTTTGCTCGTTTTCCTGGACTGGTGCACTAACATCATGTGCTTTATTTGATGTTTTTTTTACATCCATCCATCCATTTTCTACCGCTTGTCCCGTTCGGGGTGGCATATGTAGCATCAGCTACAAACATACAAATAGTTGCTATTGTGACATCTAGTGGACACATTTAGAACAGCAGTTTCTTTCATTCCAAAATGTTAGCAAATTTTTATACTTAGTCAACTCAACTCGGGCCGGATAAAACCTGTTCACAGGCCTGAGTCGGCCCTCGGGCCGTACGTTTGACACCCCTGGTTTAGAACATGGTGTCCAGAGTTAGCATTCTAATATTAGCTTGCTAGCTTTTTTTTGCTATATTTATAGGTAGACACTTCAGCACCAAATATTTTGTTACTTTACAAAGGATACCCGTTGGCATGCTAATTTATATATTTATTTATTTTTTAACAATGACGCTCGCCATTCAAAATGGTAAAAATCCTAACCCCTTCTTTCATATTTTGGTTCTTGAGGCATGCTAATATTAGCAGGCTAGCATTTTGAACACATTTTCAGTATTATATTTTGGTACAGGACATGTGTTACAGTTAGCATTTTAGCACGCTAGATATTTTAGCTAATTTATCAGGCGTACACCTATGTCATATATGTTAGCATTTCACTAATGCTAACTGTAAGCATGTTAGCATAGTACTGTTAGCATAGTACATAGTCCGAAACCCTCCTTCATATTTTGGTTCTTGAGGCATGCTAACATTAGCAGGCTAGCATTTTGAACGCATTTTCACTATTATATTTTGGTACCGGACGTGTGTTACAGTTAGCATTTTAGCACGCTAGATATTTTAGCTAATTTATCAGGCATACATCCGTGTCTAATATGTTAGCGTTTCACTAATGCTGACTGTAAGCATGTTATTGTGTACATGTTGGCATAGTACATCGTCCAAACCCCTCTTTCATATTTTGGTTTTTGAGGCATGCTAACATAAGCAGGCTAGCATTTTGAACGCATTTTCACAATTATATTTTGGTAACGGACGTGTGTTATAGTGGGCATTTTAGCACGCTAGATATTTTAGCTAATTCATCAGGCATACACCTGTGTCATATATGTTTGCATTTCACTAATGCTAACTGTGAGCATGTTAGCATAGTACTGTTAGCATAGTACATAGTTCGAAACCCTCCTTCATATTTTGGTTCTTGAGGCGTGCTAACATTAGCAGGCTAGCATTTTGAACGCATTTTCACTATTATATTTTGGTACTGGACGTGTGTTACAGTTAGCATTTTAACACATTAGATATTTTAGCTAATTTATCAGGCATACACCTGTGTCATATATGTTAGCATTTCACTATTGCTAACTGTAAGCATGTTATTGTGAGCATGTTAGCATAGTACTGTTGGCATAGTACATAGTCCGAACCCCTCTTTCATATTTTGGTTCTTGAGGCATGCTAACATTAGCAGGTTAGCATTTTGAACACATTTTCAGTATTATATTTTGGTACAGGACGTGTGTTATAGTTAGCATTTTAGCACGCTACATGTTTAAGCTA